>NC_058136.1:29736044-29800857 GCF_016433145.1 Gracilinanus agilis | reverse complement strand
GGAGGAGGAGGTGGTGGAGGAGGAGGAGGAGGAGGAGGTGGTTGTTGTGGTTTCTGGAGAAGCCTTTGTCGAGCTTTCTCCCGGAGAGGGCTGAGGAGAGGCCTCTCTTTGGGTTCAATCTGGAACAGGCCAGGAGTGACTTTTCCCTTATTCTGTACTTCAGTTTGTGGGGTGATGGAAAGTAGAGGATTGTTCTCATTGGAAGTCTCATTTTGGTTGCTTATAATTGTCTTGTTCTGAGGGTTCACTTTGTTCAGCCATTTGTCAAGCTGCCACTTGTTGGTTGAAGGAGGCTCCGGCTGTGGATGGCAAAACAACACCAAATTAATTCGCCATTGAGTGGAAGGCACTTGGCTAAAGAAAATAGAATCATATATTCAATCATTGCATCACTTCCAAGGTTCCCTATAACACGTCACCATTACAGGTGAATTACTTCATTGTTCATTATTCCACTACAGTCCCAGGATTCTCATGCTGTCTACTCCCCTCCTTCCATGTCTTGGCTTATCTAGTTTCCTTGGTCTGCAATGACATTTCCTGTCCTGTCCATTCACCCAGGTGCCTTCAAGTCATCTTTTCCCGGCTGCCATGCTTCATGCAAAGCTCTGAGTTAATTCAGCCACTTTTTAACCTCTCTATTTTCTTTAGTACCATTCCTATTTCCTCTGTGAGCACATCTAGCTGGTAAACTTAAAAAGGGGTAGCTCTGCTCTCTTGATGGCAATAAGAATTTGATATAAGACATTTTTGCAGATCTTTTCACTTTTTAATCGGCTGTTGTCACTACAGTTTCATCCTTAAATATCCTCATGAAATCTTTGTGTAATGGGGTCTTGGGTCAAGCTGTTTGTAAGATGTTATTTTTTCTTTCCATCCATCATTTCTTACTTTTCTATGAGATAATACTGCTCTTATACTCCCATCATACTTTCATGAGTTTGACATGCCTAAGAAAATCCTGACCAAAGGCCAGCCTACTGATAGATAATGAACCCTTCCATATTTAGACTGGTACCTGGTTTGTAAACACAGTATTTATATATGACATATATATTACAAAATCTGACCTACACTTTAAAAAAGTATTTCCTACGGACTAAGACAGACCTCATGTAGTATCTAGGCCTCGTTTTGTATTATGGACACCTTTGGCTATCTGGTAAACCCAATGGACCTCTTTTCAAAACCATATTTTGAAGGCAATGCTCAACTGCAGTTAGAGGTTGGAGAAAATAAAGGCTTATTTTTTTCTATACAAGTTTTGTCAGTCTTAGAGAGTTACCTTGGACCCTGAGAGGTTAAGAGACTTGCCCGAGATCACACAGCCATACAGAGGAAGGCCTTGAACCCAAGTCCTTCTGACTCCAAAGCCAGTCCTCTAGCCACTAATAAAAAGAACTTCCATTTATATAATTTAAGTTTTATGGAGCACATTCCTCAAAATATTCCTTTCAGGTAGGTAGCCCAGGAAACTGGGGCCCAGAGAGATTAGGTCAATTGATCAAGAACACATAGCTAATTACAGAACCAAGTCTCTTGATTTGGAATCCAGTCTTCTTTCTACCATGCAAAGAAAAGAATGATTGAATGACTCAGTTGGAAGAAAAATGGAAAGGAGAAGAACCAACAGGGGTGTGGGAGTTGGCACCAACTAGCCCTTGCCCACTCGGTTGAACAGGGAGTCACCTACCTCTGGCGTGTTGCTCCGGGATTCCTCATTGCCCTCGCTGTCACTAGAAGAGCTCTCACTGTCAGAATCTGACTCTGAACTGCTGTCAGATTCACTAGAGCTTTCAGACCCCCCACTGGAGGGGATAACGACTGGCTCCGGGGCTGGCGGAACGGTCGGGCTGAAAGAGACAAGTGGCATTCTTGGGATTTTTCTCAGTAACATTCAATGAACATCACTCCCTGTCATTCAATAACTATTTATGGTATATACTTCCCATTTTCTTGGCTTTCAAAGGATAGAGGAGACATGCTCTGTGTCCTTTTGGAGTTTATCAGGTCATTGAGGATATAAGACATACATATGGAAACAGTGGCCTAAAAATGTCACTCACATTGTTTGCTAAGTAGGAGACACAGTTGCTAAAAGAGGTATAAATGGGTCTTTATACCAGACTATAAATTAGACTAGCTTCTATCTATGGATACTTAAAAAAAATTAAACCCTCACCTTCTGTCTTAGAGTCAATACTGTGTACTGGCTCCAAGGCAGAAGAGTGGTAAGGGCTAGGCAATGGGGGTCAAGTGACTTGCCCAGGGTCACACAGCTGGGAAGTGGCTGAGGTCATATTTGAACCCAGGACCTCCCGTCTCCAGGCCTGGCTCTCAATCCACTGAGCTGCCCAGCTGCCCCTATGGATATTTTTTGAAGTTGGATCTTTGGCATGTCTATGTATAAGATGACACTCCTCATTTGGGGGTTGGAAAAATGCTTGATATTTATTTAAAAAAAAAAAAGAAAAGTAAATAGATTTTCTTCTAGTGGCCTAATGTTTGCAAACCTAAAGACTTCCCTTTACTTTAAGGCTCACCAGCTCTTTGGAGAAGTTTCTCCAGAGAGATGAGAATAACAAGGCCTGAATAAGTAACATGATGGCAAGAAAGAAGCAGAGGCAGGATTCAAACCCAGGGCTCATCTGGCCCCACGGCATTACTCTTTCACAGCACCTACCATATAGGAGGCACTAACTAAATGCTTGAAACAGATCTTTTTACCTGATTTTTGAACACTGCAATAAGACAGTGTAATTAAAACTGGGTTTGCAGTAATGGTGCTAGAGGCATGGAAAAAGAAGGCAATACAATTTTCCTGGTTGTTTCAAATATTAATAAAGAAAGGTCGTTATGAGTTACTTTCAAATCAGCGACAGCCCAGAGTGGCTAGCTAGCAAGCATCTGATACTTGATACCATTATGATGGACGATGTTTGTCCCACATCTTTTCAAATTAATTCCTTAAAAAAAGCCCAATTCTGAATTTATCGCACCCGAAATAAAATGGGCATTTCTATATAAGGAGTAGAACTATACGTGAAACAGTGAATCTCTTTGATTCTATTTGTACTTTGAAAGCCATCAGTTTCTCTGATTCAGACCAGATTCAGTACTATCATTTGTTTGGCACTTAAATTTGGTTTCTATCTATTTCTCATCAATTCAGTCATCATCAAACAGGGACATTTGGGTATACAAAGAATAAAAGAGGATCATTCGTGAACTTGTTAGTTTGTAAAGTATATATTAAAAGTAAGATAAGAGTAACCAAACTGCCATGTTTGATTCTCTTGAACTGTTTCATTTCATTATCTATCTATCTGTGTATAACCCCTACCTCCAAATTGGAATCAATACTATGTATTGGTTCTGAGGCAGAAGAGCGGTAAAGGCTAGACAATGGGGGTTAAGTGACTTGCCCAGGGTCACCCAGCTAGGAAGTGTCTGAGGCCAGATTTGAACCCAGGACCTCCCATCTCTGGGTCTGGCCCTCAATCTACTGAGCCACCCAGCTGCCCCCTATATTTTTTAAAATTCATGCTTCTTCCCCTTTTTTGGTATCTTGCTTAATCCCTAACCTCTCTTCTAGCAAAGTATAGCCAGGTAAAACAAATCAACACGTCAGCCATGCCTGAAAATTATTTCACCTCTGGTCCACTGACTGTCTGCTAAGAATCGTCACTCATGTTTGTAGAAGGGCCACCAGTCTACCTAACAGGAATAAGCTTCCACTCAAGAAGTCCTCCCAAGTTGCTCAAATGTTTTTCATTTGCAACTATACTGTTACTGCATTTGATTTAAAATGAAACATTTTATACAGGGAATTTAATGTAATACAAGGAATTCCTTCTGACATATGGCCTATATTTGTTAGGGTTATCATACTTTCCCTACTTGCCCTGTTCTCCAGCCTTCATAAAAATTATGTTTTCTGTGTTCACTTTGTTATATGGTTAATGTTTCTATGCTCATGTATGTTGTATGTTTTTATATGTTTACAGGGTCATGGAGGGATTCTGATATAAATCGTATGGGCATTTAGAGAGGCATAGATATGGAGAACGTTAGAACTCAAAGGAACCTTAAAGATCAAAAGTCCCATCCCAGCATTGGCAGGGGAGGAAATCTGGTTCTGAAAGTTTAAGGAACTTTAAGGTCCAGAGTCTAAGGTCACACTGCAGTTTACTGACAGGACTGAGACTAGAAGCAAGGTGGCCTCATTCCTAGTCCAATCCTGTCTCCTCCAGGTGAGAACTCTTCGAGAACACATACCTTTTAAGGAACCGTCTCTAATGACAGATTTTAAATTTGTAAATCCCATCAAGCAAAATGTTTGATAATTGATACCATTCCCACCTCTGCCTTTAACGATAATCAATACTTCTTGACCAATTGTTCTCTGTTCCTCAAAGCAAATCAAACTCAGTGCTTGTGGACATGCAAATGATTCTGGGATTTTTTGCTTATACCCTTATTGATTTCTTTGATTGTGACTTTGCTTTCATCAGAAATGAGCCCCCCCCCCATCACTTTTACAGTAACTATTTCCCTCAAACCTACTCGGATCGTTCTGAAATGCTAGGCCAAGTTGAGCTTGAGAAAGATGCTTTAAGGGACACAGTGCTATCCTAACTCTTTCCCCCCAAGTTGAAGCATGCTTCCCTTCTCATCTTCTCATCACTTTCCTCATGCTGAAGGGCTATGTGGGTGGCCACTCTTGTTCCTTTTTCTTCTGACATCAAGCCCTGGGCTAAAGGAACCCTGAGGTATAATTAATGAGGAAGCTGGACTGAACCATGGAGAAATATGAGGCTTTCATTTGTTTCTTTAGCCTAAATTAGTCCATACCCCCCTTCCTTACCTCTCTTCTTCACCTAAACCTATTCTCTGAGATGGCAGTTCTGTGAGCTGGGAAGAAAGTCATCTTTACTGGTCAGGAAGGAATATAATCTCTTTAAAATCTACTGGATTCTAAATGCTTTCTCAGGCTGTGAGAAAATAGGTACACTGATGCCCTGTTGGTGGAGCTGTCGATTAGCCCAACTATTCTGGAAAGCAAGTAGGAACTATGCTCCTAAAAAACCCATTAAATTGTGCATTCTCTTTGACCCAATCATATGTTACTAGGTCTATACCTCAAAGAGATCAAGCAAAAGGAACTCTATGTACAAAAATATTCATAGTTATAAATTTTGTGGTACAAGGAACTGTCAATTGATGGTATGCCAACCAACTGGGGGATGGCTGAACAAGTTATGATAGCATATGAATGTGATGGAATATTACTGTCCTGGTTGATGAGGAGGTGATTTTAGAAAAACCTAGAAGACTTACATGAACCAATAAAAAGTGAAGTGAGAAGAGCCAGGAGAACAATTTATAAAATAGCTATGATATTGTAAAGACAAACAATCGTGAATGAACTTGGAACCCTATAGATCAGTGATGGCGAACCTATGGCATGAATGCCAAAGATGGTGGGCACATGGAACACCCTCCCTAAGGACATTTTTTCACATCACCCTGCTCCTCTGTCCATCAGTCCAATGGGAGCTCACAGGGGTTAAGGTGGGCAGCTCAGAAGAGGCAGAGCTGGAAAGAGGAGCAGGGCATTCAGGCAACTCTCCTCCCTCTTTACACATGCACTTCTCATCACCTGTCCCTCAGCCCAGCAGTCCAATGGGAGTGCTTCCTCCCTCCCCTGTCTGGAGTAAGGGTTAGGGGGTAGGGTGAAGCACTCAGTCTCTGAGGCGGGGCGGGGCTGGCACTCCATCTCTAAAAGGTTCACCATCACTGCTATAGATATATACAGATATAGGCATGGTCATCTATACATTTTTGTAACAGTTTTTGCTTTTCTTGATTTCTAAATGGGGGTGAGAGGAGGGGACTATAGGAGGGAAAGACGGTAGATCTTAATTTTTAAAAATAATTTAATTATAGAACGCAAACAAAAAATTTTCCTTTAGTTATTGTGAGGGTGTAGGAAGCCTTTCTATTAAATGTTCCTTCTGTTCCTTAAGAATTCTCTGTTATGCTTTCAAGTATACATTTCCTTTTATATAGTCAAAGCCCACTTTAAAACACTATCTGCTAAACTCAAATTCTTCTGTAATAGACACCAAGAGATTAAGAGTAGGCAGAATGAGAGAGTCCTAAAAATGCCTATTTTTACAAGTATTAATGTCAGTGTAGGCTTTTTTTTGCTCCACTGACAGATTAATAAATGTGCATTAAATATAATCAGTAGTTTCTTAGATTACTTATTTAATACTGGTGGACAAAGGAAATTAAACCAATCCTGTGGACTATGAGAAATGAAGACATCTGGCTTCAATTCACCATGCTAAGTGTGTGAATAAAAGACAGCCATTTTCTGAGTTCCTTAGAAGGACTATCATGCTGTGATAGAAGCTGAAGGCCAAGGAATAACCCAGATTGGGTTGCATGATCCTTCCATGAATATCAGTTTTGCGTGTTTTCATATACTTGCTAAATCAAGATATCAGTGATGCTGAAAACTACATATGTAATTACCAATTTATAATCTAAGGTACAATTATTTCAAACTTGAAAAAAAGTAGCCTTGCCGTGCGTCTCAAAATGATTTCTCAATGATCTTCTATTGCTAAAATCTCACATCTTATTCTTAGGCAAGAACTTAGGCAAAGTCAACTTTAAATACTGTCACACCAGATAAGCAGATGGATTATATTGCTTTTTGATACATCATTAGCCATGATTACGAGTAAAATTGGGATATGGACAGAAGTCAAGTTAATAAGCATTTATTAAGCGCATACTATATTCCAGGTACTGTGTCAAGTACTAGGGATGCAAAGAGAGACCAAAACTCCCCGTTTTCTAGGAGCTCATAGTCCACTTGGGGAGAGAGCATACGCTGCCCACATCCCTGAGAGCACACATATATTGGAGTATTGTTGAGTAGGCTCAGTGTATATGTGTAGGGAGATTTGGAGGGACTCGAATTCACAAAATTTGAAAAATGCATCATTAGTTGACTCACTGAAGGTGCTACTACTAATCGCCAAATTAAGGCTGAACTGTCTTACAATTGGCCTCTCCAAGGGATAGTGTTGTTCTATGCTTCCTTGGACTTATCAATATGGAGAGTCCCTCCAAAGGGTCATAATCCAGTTTTGATGGAATGAAGAAGCACTACGACATGGCACATATTTCAAAAGATCAAGGTGAGAAAGGGCTGGAAATGATTTAAGCATTTTATGAATTGAGTCAATATCCAGAGCAGTGGAATAAGGTGCCACTAGTCTTAATCTGACATCACTACATAACAGTGTATTTAATGATCATTGTTAACAGATGTAGAAACCTCCCAGCATGAATGGGGAATGTAGGTGATGGTGTGTTTAGAAGCTTTATAAATACTTTGTTAGCAAAGGAACTGTCTCAAAGACCCGATTATGCATTTAAAAGAGTTACCCAAAACCAATGTTTAAAAATGCATCTAATCCTTATGTAGATTTTGTCTTTAAAGGCCATGGCAAATGGTAGTCTGCATGAATGAAAGAAAGCACTGGCAGGCTAGTTCCACTTTCTGTGAACCAAAGCCCATGTTGAAGCTGACCCTACATGACTGACAGTTTTAATAAGTAATGAAGAGAATAATTAGAAGAAGCTGCTAGGAATTTAGATCAAGGTCAGAGTCTTCCAATAAACCAAATAGTTAACAGTAGCATATAAAGAAGTCCAAACGAATGAGGACTAAGACAAGGCCATTAGATTTGTTAATTAAGAGGTTATTAGGGATAGGTAGGTGGCTCAGTGGGGCCAGGCCTAGAGATGAGAGGTTCTGGGTTAAAATTTGACCTCAGATACTTCTTAGCTGCGTGACTCTGGGTAAGCCACTTCATCCAAGTTGCTTATCCCTTTTCACTCTTCTTGATACTAAGACAGAATGTAAGGATTCTTAAAAAGGTTATCAGTTACCTTTAAGAAACAATTTCAAGTGAAAGGTAGAAAGAATCCAGATTGCAATGGATTAAGGAATGAATAGGCGGTGAATAAATGGAGCCAGTGATATAGAGCTGCTTGTTGCTCTTGACAGGAACACCACACTCCCATGCGGCTAATACCACATTGCCTCATCCCCACTCAAACTTGTTCCCATTTTACCTTCTTCCAAGAAAGATGACCAGCTAAGATTGTCATACCTTGTTGACAAAAGAAATCCATCATCTAGTAAAAGCATTTTGGGGTTCTCTACTTGGCAGAATCATCTCAGTATATTTATGGTTCATTCAGTCCCATGAGATTTTTCATGGAGGTATTAGTAAATTCAATCACATGTCATGAAATACATGGCTCTATTTGTCTTATAGTATTACTCTATTGGAAATCCGAGGGTCCGCTAACAGTTGCCATCTTCTTGAAACTCACTTTATTCTTGGATTCTGCCTCATGACTGCTTACCATGAAACTTCCTTGCTTTAGAACCTATCGGGAATAATGCACTGTGACATGGCAAATCAAAATTCTTGGGCAACAGGGATTTTACAGACCTTTCTCTAACCTCCCCAACCTACTCAGACCATATTAGCTTCCACTTCTCCACTCCAGCCAGCATGGGCTCCTCACTCTCCCTGTGTCCATTATCATCAATCCCACCTTTTGCCAAGATTACTCTGGAATGCCCTCTCCCCTTTCCTCTGCTTATCTCAACACTGCTCCATCTTTCAAGGCCCAGTTCATTGATGATAACTGCTCTGATCCCTCTAGGATAGAATGAGATGAAGTAAATAGAGTATTTTGTAAACTGTAGAGTACTATCAAAATGTAGGCTAATATTAAGATGTAGTGACCCCTCCCATTTCTGAAGGCCTATTGTATTAGCACTGCCCCATGGAAGGAAGAGGCCCAATTGTTCTTGAATCCCATCATGTGTGTTATGGCTCTTTGGTTACATTATTAGGTCCTAGAGGGAAAGAACCGTAGCTATCTTTCTGTTGTATTGCCAAGAGTACAAGTTCTGACCCTTCTACTTCTCCAACCAGCCTGATATTTTCTCCAGTATCTCTTTCACAGACTATTTTCTTCTCTCTCCTCTTGGCCCTGAGCTGTTGCTATTTGTAAGGCTCCGGACCTCAAAAGGAACCTTGTTTTTCCTTCTCCATTCCTGCTTCCAAGAACTAAGGCACTCCTTCCTATCTCTAACCATCATCTTTCTGCAGAAAAAACCCAGCCCAAACCATAGCAGCATCACACAGAACCTTTCTCCCAAGCTTTAATCTCACTAATTGCTAGACTCATTCTTGAATTTTATCTCAAATTATTAGAGCATTAATGTCTATGGCAGTGAAAATCTTCTCTCTCTCTTCTCATCTATGTTTCTCTCAGTCCTTTCTGAAATGAAATCTTTCTCTGACTCCCATTCCAATATGTCCTCATTCATTGATAACAGACTTTTCTTTATCCTAAATTTCTTTTCCGTCTCCTTGCACTCAGGGAAACTAGGCCTTTCGCAAAAAGCACTTCATCCCTGGCCCCTCTCTGTAGTACTGGCTGAATCTTCTCTAGTGACCACCAAAGAACTGGGCTGGGCCTGAAGGAGCAATAGTTAGACTTCTTATGCACACTTCCAAACTATCCCTTTGTCACCATCACTGAATAATCCTTTGTGGCTCTTCTCCATCCACCTTTATCACATAGTCAGACTATGTATTGCAGCCATATACTGACCTCCAGGTAAATCTCTTTCCTTTTTGAAGATGTAGCCTAGGACATCCCAACAGCTTGGGACCAAGAGAAGAGAGAGGAAAGTAGTCCATAATAGAGATATTGGAGGAGATAACAGGCTGGGAGAGTCAGGGCCTGTAGTCTTGGGAATGTAACATCTAACTATTTGCCTGTGGAAGAATTTTCCACCTTTCAACTGGTTGCTTTGCCCTTGTCTATCACATTTTTTCTACTAAGTTCCCAGAAAATGTGGTTTCTTATTTTTAAAACAATGTCAACATGTTCATGGGTCATGCAGCTTGCACACATGAATGACTAGGAATAACAAATGGTAGAAGCCATGGTAAAAATATTATCTTAAATGGCACATCCTCTTCCTCACTGGAATGATGATTTTTATTTAAATAATAGGTGAAATTCCTATTTCCTATTATTTCAATATTATCATCAGGGCACAATCTACTTCCTCCAGTTGATGATTTTTCTGGTGGTACAACTCAGTGCCTGATGGAAGAAAAATATTCAATCAATTTGGCATTAAATCCTAGCTTGGAGAACTCCTGTAAAGGCCAGCTGTGTATCATGGAGACCATGGACATGGCTAATTAGGACATAACCATGCACCAAGAGCTTGAATGTGCTCCTTTCCATGATAAATTGACTTGAAAATCATCTCCAACGTTTTGCTATAAATCACAACGACTATTAATAAAAAAAACCCCTACAAAATCTCCTCCTATCCATAGCCTGACCATGTCATCTTTAAACATGATATCTTAAATCTTCTTAATGTAGATACCATCTAATTCCAAAAAAAATTGCCATTTTCAACAGTACTTCCTATACGTGCTATTTTGAATGACAGCAAAGGAAATACTGGATCTTGAATCCTGGAACTTTATCAGCCTAAAAATCTTGCCTTGCAGCTAATATTCTCCCTTCTCATCAACACTAAATTTTATTTTTTATCTGAAAACTTTTAATTAATTAATTAATTGAGAATATTTTCTCATGATTACATAATTCATGTTCTTTCCCTCCTCTCCTCCCACCCTCCTCCCATAGCCAATGAGCAATTCCAATGGGTTTTACATGTGTTATTGATCGAGACCTATGTCCATATTATTAATATTTGCATCAGGGTGATCGTTTAGAGTCTATATCCCCAATCATATCCCCATCAACCCATGTGATCAAACAGTTGTTTTACTTCTGTGTTTCTACTCCCACAGTTCTTTCTCTGGATGTGAATAGCTCGTCAACACTAAATTAACGGGGGTCAAGTGTGAGTGAGAAGAGTTGAAGAACTCCCATGCACTCAGGGAACTGGTTTAATCCTTAACTCACCTTTGACTTCAAAATGAAAAAAAAAGTCATACTAGCTGCCAGTAATAAGCCAGCTCAAGCAGGAAGTACCTTCTACATGTATTCTAGCATGCTCTATTCAAAGGACAGGATCCCTCCCCATTTTCATCTAGATCAAGAGAGAGAGTAAAGTCAATCTCTACGTTCAGAAAGAAGATAGAGGCACTTCGCATCTAAGCCAGAAAGAAATGGAAACAAATCCACACATTTTCTGAGAGTCGGGCTTATAATTTTGAATATGGGGACATTTTTGTCATTAAGCTAGGGAAAGAATTGGGCTTATGATTTGAGGTTTTCATTTTATAAGATTATTCACTTACAAAAATGAATAATATAGAAACATATTTTGTGTGACAATATAAGTATAACTCAGATTAAATTGTCAGCTCCAGGAGGGGAGAGTGAAGAAAGGAGGGAGACAATACGGATAATATAACTTCTGAAAACTCATGTGGAAATTTGTTATTAAAAAAGAAAAAAGAAAAACAACTGTACAATAACTTAAGTCTTATAAATGCTTTCACATCTAAGAAATGTCATATGCTAATTTCTCATTTAAGTTGTTGTTTACTGGATAATATTCATGTTAACTAAATTCAGGTTTTGACCATACATTACTAGCTGTGTGACCCTGGGTAAGATATTCAACTTCTTGGAGCCTCAGTTTCCTTACCTGTAAAATGGGGACATAATATTTGCACCAATTCACTGTGTTATTGTGAGAAAAATATTTTGTAAATCTTAAAATCTTATTCAAACATGAAACAATGGTTGTTGCTATTGTTGTTGTTACAAAACACAGATAAACATATAGTTTTATTTGAGCCAGAATTGATGTAGCAAAATTTACCATTACATTCCCTTTGCATACTTAAGGGTTAATTAGTGAGTTAATGAATGAAGAATACATTTGTATAGTACTTGCTCGTGCCAGGCACTGTGTTAAGCAGCAAGGCTACCTAGCTAGGTGATGGCTGCCATCAATTAGCTCTCCTTCTTATAGGTGAGTGGTTCATAGTGGGCCAGAGTGAGTGGTGACACATAGGGGTGTGGTGACTAGGGAGGGATGGAGTCACAAGAGGGGTGAATGGAGCCATTAAGCAATGGTTTGAGGTGCTCTTTCTATCCAGAAGCAATGAGAGTATCAATGTGATCTGCATTTCTGAAGCAGGGCGTAGAGTGATGGAGGAGGCAGGAGAGGGCAAGAAGACCATGTAGGGTAGTAGCTGGAGCTGGTTAGATAGAGTTTGCTATCAATGTGGCCCTAGTTGGGTTGGCCTGGAAGGGCAAAGCAGCCAATGATGCTGCGTAGAAGATTATAGCAAGGTCGTGGGACCAAGAAAGTGAAAAGAAAGTTCTTTTTATGTTTACAGACCCTGTCTCATCAAACATTCACAAGGAAGGCTATCTCAGCCCTTTGGAGTCAGTAGGGGAGCTCTTCAAAGACAATGGCTGCTGCCAGTTGGTGGCACACGCTAGATCCATTTCCAACAGAGGAGCTGGGATTCACTTCAAATAGAACTCATCCTAGTTTAGATTGGTGTCTCTGAGATTCTTGGTTCTTTCATTTTCACTGAAGGAAAGGATAATATGAATAAGCTGACATTTGTGTAACTTTTTAAAGTTTGCAAAATACTTGCATTAGTAGTCTTTTTTTTTATTCTGACCCTCCTTCTAAAAGTCTTCTCCTTGGATGTATAATGGTAATGCCCATTTAAAAGCTGTGTAAAATATCACCGATTTTGGAGGTGAGCCATCAAGCTTTAGTGACGCTCTCATTTTTCAGAATTTAGTTGTTTTGTTAGGAAGTAAAAAATAAAAATAAAAAATATATTCTAAGCATTTTTGACCCCTCTCCCGGGAATCAGGTGTATAGAAAACAAAAGTAAATCAAATGTTATGGGAATTCCTAGAATACAGGGTGTCCCAAATGCCTTCATGCAGCTTTAAATGGCTTTAAATGCACTAGGACTTTTGGGACGCGCTGCATATCTAATAGGGATAATATCCCAAACTGATTTTTTTCTTTCATTGTGAAATGGCAAAAGGTGTCCTAACTGCTCATTGGCTATGGGAGGGGTAGGGGAGGAGGGGAGGGAAAGAACATGAATCATGTAACCATGGAAAAATATTCTAAATCAATTAATTAAATAAAAATTTTCAAATAAAAAAAGGTCCCAACACCACTGAGGGTATACTTGCACGGCATCGATTTTGTTGTAATAGAATTAAAAGGCAATGATACTATCTATGCCTTATGAGGAAGAGACTTTTATTAGATTCTTTTCTTCAATGTATTTTGTGGTGGTGGTTGTTAGTGAATTGCTGAATAGTACATAATAATGGAGCTAGGAGGGAAGACAAAATCAACTTTGATTCCATGGCTTGACTTTGCTTTAATACCATGGTTTCCCCATGGTGGTTTATTAATTTATTGGTCTGATAGTTTTTATGAGTTGTGATTCAACATAGGTCTTCTCCTAATATTGAGTTTTATAAAGATATGGAGAATGTAATATAAGTCAGATACAATTATTTTTATGTGCCATGTCGGCAATACTGTAAATATGGGGACAGGAGGCAAAGCTGCTTAGCAAAATGATCTTAATATCCAAGGCAGTGTGAAAATGGAGAAGGAATCCATAATGACAACTAAGATTAGCCATTTGCTCTCTAACCTTATTTACAGAAGCAATCAGAGGTATTCAGGTCGAGTTAATGACCCTGTCTCCAATTAATTCAATTGTTTACAAACAACACTGATGCAGTAGCTGTCTCCCATTCTGCCACCCAGGCTCAGAGGGAATACATAAGACTCCATTAAAAGTGACAATAACAATGCATTTCTTACTGAACCACTATTGTATTATAAATAAATTCCTGATGTTAAATTATGCTCCACGCTTTAACAGAAATTCAATTACGGAAATAATAAAAAGACCATGTATTTGCCAAGCGCTTGGACGGTAATTTGGCTGCTTAGTTACCAGCAGTTGGCTGTTTTGCAATTTCTTCTTTGCAGAGTATTTTTTTTTGAATAAATGCCAGCCTTTTTCATACACATTTTATGAACAAGTTGCAAAATGAAATTTTGAGCTTTTGAATCCAATTATGAAAGACATAACTAAATCTATTATTGAAAAAAAAAGTCATACAAGCCCTTGCCACCGTTGTTGGGAACCGTAGGGTAATTGAGGTAAGCACAGGTGCTGCTCATTATGGGCCATTGTGCGCCATCTGAATTCTGGGAACTGTGGAATTCAGATGGTTTCCACTCTGTTTGTGTGAATAACAAACAGGCATGATTCGGAGGTTGTTTGTACAAGCTTGTACACAGCTCATTTGGGACTCCTAAGACACCTGCTTACCCTTTTGAAGCCAAAACAGTATCATTTATGTGCTGGCTATCCTTGCTATGACAGTTCTGTAGAAGCAACATATTTTATATGCTCCCTCCATCCTGTCCACCCCCTGCCCAACCCCTCTATCACATCCACTGCCTTCAGGCTGCTATCAGTGAAAGAAATAGTAGGAAAACAAATCAAAGATGGAACAATTATCTACTGCGATGGGACCCAGGGAGCTCTGAAGCAGCTTTTGACTTGATACGATTCTGACTATTTGGAAAAAACAGGACCCACTTTTCCCTTATTGTCTTTAGATGTGTCATATGGAGGTGAAAGAAAACAAATTTCCATCTACAAAGACCCTCGAGTCCTGCTGTCAGAACACACATGAAGAGCGGGGGCTTCCTTTTATACCCTGATGGGCCACTAGTACAGACTCTGTGTGGAGGCCATTGGAGCATACGAGTCCTATGTCTTTGAGCATCACATGCAACCCATAGCATTTTCTCACTTTGATTCCATTTTTCCACGATTTTATCTGTAACACATTTTGCAACACAGGAAAGACCAGTCTGGTTCTTGTTTGGCGAGCTAGTTCCATCTAGAATGATACCACCTTGGGAATGATGGCAGTTGGCACCAGGAATTCCACTCGACACAGAAAACTAAGCCTGGTTTCCTTTATGCTTCTTTCTTGAGTTTTTCAAATGTTATGTTTACAAAACTCAGGGGCAGTGTGTGTTCCAACTGTATTTTCCTATGGATGGGGAAGTAAGTCAAAGAGAAGGGGAATAATAATGAAAATCAAGACAGAAAATTATAGAGAAAGGGTCTGGGAGTAGGAAAAAAGTCTATAAAAGAAATGCTGCAATTTACTTGCAGGATTTATGTATCTGGGAATATCATTCTTCCAGTTTACCAAATATTGTATTGCAATGTCCAGAGTCCTGCGGAAGCCTTGCATTAATGAAGAGCAGTCAATGACAAGTCCATTTGGAAAAGTATGATAGAATATTATGTGGAGTAATCCAGACTTAATTTGTAACACTGCTATTTACCTTATAGACCTTGGAGAGTTATAGATGTGGCAATGACTAATAAATCCAATAAAAATACAAATCAAGCAAAGTAAGTTCTGGTATGTTCGGAATGAAATATGACTAATGTAGCTTGCCAGTACTTGAAAGAAAGAATATTGGAATTGCACTTCTCCCCCTTATCATTATCACAGAAAGAGTAAGGTAAAGTTATGCAGGAATATAAATAATTTGGAAACCCTCATAGACAATATTCTAGTGTGTGCCTCATTTGCACTTAAAAAAGCTGCCCTTCAGACCTTATGTACTTTTAAGATTTATCTGAAAGATACATGAAGAAGACTTCCAGCCAAAAATGTACATATTTAATGGAATTAGATCTCTAGGCAAGGGAATGTCAGAAGAAAGGAGAAATAAGAGAGAAAATACAAGGTGCTCCTTTCTTATGCTTTCTTGCTTTGATAAATATCTTCTGGGATGTCATTTACTAGAAAGTCATGGTTCTACAAAAAGAAAAAATGGAGTATAAAAGATAATGTATTGCTGAAATGAGTTGCTATTTTCATATTTCCCTTGGAATATTTTTTGTCAGCTGGGGACCTTGATGATGGTTGTCTTTATGGCATGATAGTTGAAAACCTGGGAACAGTTGTGAAATACTCAAATTCTAGACAAGCATCTGTGGCCTGGTAGCAGGTGAAAGCCAGAGGTAATCACCTATTAAAGCCCAGGACAAAGTAGGCAGCATGATGGAGGAGGACCTAGCTTATTTAAAGACTAGAATTGAAAGTACCACTCTTTTCAGCCTTCCCTGGCTATCCTTACGTATCAACTAGGACACATATGATGGAACAGGCTCCCTTTCTCCCATTAGTGTCCAAATCCTGGGTGATTAGCTGCCTCCTACAAGGAAAAGCAATTACAAATATCTGTGCATGTATTTTACTTCCGTCTTTCACTCTTAGAGTGAGAAACAAAGGTTAGTTTAACAGCCTGGGCCCTTCACACAGTGGGAGGTTAATCAGCACTGGCCAAATTGACAACAGTTAGCAAATAGTGATTATGTATGTTAACATGAGAGCACAGAGCAGGGGAAAGAATGTTGGATTTAGAGGCAGAAAAAGTGGGCTGAAATCCCGGCTTTTCTTGATTGCTACCTGGGTGACCCAGAACAAGGTATTTATTTTTCGGGGGGTCTCCATTTCTTTTGTCCAGCTAAAGAATTTTCAATTATATGAAAAGAGATTTGCTCATTAGTAACAAATGGAGAGAAATCTTCTCTTACTAATGGTGTTTGGACTAGATGACCTTGAAGGGCTCTTTCACTCCTAAACTTTCTGACTTTTTAATTTTGGATTGTGATCAGCTGTCAGCTGCTTAGTCCCCATTCTTCCTTTTCTCCATCTGTACCCTGCCTATTTTCATGAACCCTAACGTGCTCCAGGTAGAAAATCAACTCATCAATTGGGCATGTAGCTGAGAGATCCCTAGAGAGTAAAATCAACTAAAATCGAATTGAAACAACTTGAGCAAAGAATCAGAATATCAAATAAATCCCCGTAATTCATCAGTGTTTCTGCATAGTATCAATGATACTCAGCACATAGAGATAAAAGTAAAGAATTACCAATTACATGAGAAATTTACATATGAAGACACACACACAAACTGTATAAATGCAAGTAAAAAAACAATTTACAGAGATTAAGATGCACCTAAATACTTGGAGAAATATTCACTGCTCTTGGGCAGGCAGAACCCAACTGAAAATGAGGACACTATCTAGATTATTTATACAGTGTCATTCCAAAAGATTACTTTTATATCTAGAAAAATTTTCATTTAGAAATTCATTCTCCTTCTAGCCCACAGCCATCATCTGGAGAAGGCACCTACCAAATGCTACCCACAGAGCAAGCAAACTAGCCTAGCAAGGCATCCTGAGAGAGAGACAGGGCACAGCATGTGCCAGGCAAGTCAGATGATCCCCATCTCCCCTTGGACTCTAGACACAGCCCAGTGCCTTCAATCGTCATCCTGGCAAGAAAGCCTCGTAGAGATGCAGCCTGGGAATTGCTCCTATAGGGCTTTCTACAGAGTCACTGAAGATTCAGCAAAAAACAAATCATGTCACCAAAGTCCTTGGCAGGGTATGGCGATTCAACTTCAGAAAGTGCCTTGATTTTATCAGTGGAAATGAAATGTTTAAAAAAAATATTACTATCTACTTTCCTGCTGCATTTTTAGGACTATGGCTACAACTGAGTTGCAGGCAAAACCTCCCATCTGTGTAGTATCCCCCTTGAGAGTAGAAACTGTCTTCCTTTTTTTTTTATTCCAAGCACTTAGCACAATGGTTTGCATAAAGTAAGCAGTTAATAAATGCATTTTTACTGACCAACAAAAGGTCAAAAATCTCAAGGGAAATAATGAACAAAGTGGGATGGATGGATGAAGCCTAGCAGTAGTAGGTATGAAACTGTACTACAAAATAACAATCATCCCAAATGATTTGTTACTGGTTAAAAAATAAAGAGGTTAATCAGTGGGATAGATGAGTTATACGTAAACTACCTTAGTAACCCATTTAGAGTTAAATTCAACTAAAGACTCCAATTACTGGAACAAGAACTCACTATTTAACCAAAATTGGTAAGGAAAGTGAAAAAGGAGCATAGGAGAAATTGGATTTAGCCCATTGTCTCACAGTATATAAGATTAACTGCAAATGGAAATACCACTTAGATATTCCCTAACAAGAAAATTAGGAAATTAAGGAAGAGATTTATTGTCAGACTATGAAAAACAGTAGGTCATGGAAGATAAAATGGATTATTGTGATCATATGAAATAATTTCTTTTTCCCATACAAAATTAATAAAGTTGAGATGAGAAAGAAAACAGGTATATGGGGAAAATATTAAAATATTTGAATAAAGTTTCCATGACAAAGTTGTTCTATTTGATATAGATTAACTGATTTTAATTTAAAAGAATAAGTGATTTTGTAGTTGGTAAATGATCAAAGGATACAAATAGGTAATTCTCAAGGGAAAAAATACAAGTTGTCTATAGTCATAGGCAAAAATATTGCAAAAATCAGTAACACCTAGAAAAAACTGAAATATTTCTAGGGTTCCACTCCAAAACCATCAGACTAGCAATGCTGTCAAGAAGGGAACATGAGAGATGTTGGGTGAGCAGCAGATAAAAAGGTACATTAAAAGTGGAGCGTTATAAATTAGTGCAGTCATTATGGAAAGCTTTTTGGTAGTATGTTCACAAAATACACTAAATGTCACAACCCTGACTCATACCACTACTAGACCTATGTTTCAAAGAGATAAAAAAAATAGGAAAAGGATTTATTTGTATAAAAAAGATCTATAGGAGCTGTTTTTGTGGTGGTACAGATCTGGAAAGTAGAGGTAGCTAAAGAAAGTAGAGGTAGGGAGTGAAAATAAATTCAGTGAAGAATATAGAGGAAACATTTCCATTTGTGAGCTAGATTGTGAGGTCCTGGAGGGCAGGGGCTGTCTTTTTACCATTTTGTATCCTTGGTACTTAGGATAGTTAGTGCTTAGCATCTAGCAGGCACTTGTAAATGTTTATTGATTAAGTGACTGATTTAAATCAGGATTTTGGTTAAGGTTTTGACTAAGTTATGTTTAAGGGGTCTTTAATACCAACTATATAAGTTTAAACCCATTTAAAATATGATTAATTATTTTATATAAATGAAGAATGGATATATTTTTAGTATCCCATAAGAGCTTTATAAAGGTCTTATGGCATGAGGCAATTATAGAGAAATGATAACTTATAAACAAATACAAAATAAGCAGAAATACTCAACACATACTTTATAAATTACAACATAATGAAAATAGCAGTCAGAAGCAATAAAGTAAAGGAGACAGAAACAGATCCAAATGGAAAAGGCTCCCCCCAAATTATTGATCTAATAAGAATAGGAGCTATTTTTTTAAAGACAAAAACAACAAAATAATAATAAAATAGATAAATCCTTGGTTAATTTTATTTTAAAAAAGAAAGAAAACAAAATGACCAGTTATCAAAAATGAAAAGGGTGAATTTCCCACCAATTAAGAGGCAATGAAAACAGTTATTCATTGCTATTTTACTCAATTGAATGATTAAAAATCTGACAATCTAGGCAAAATAGATGATTATTTGAAATAATATAAATTGCCCAGATTGACACTGACAGAAGAGGAAATGAAAGAGTTAAATGTTCCTATCTCAGAAAGAGACATCAATGAATTCCATAAGAACAAATCCACTGTCAGAGAAAGAACTGATGGAGTCTAAATGCAGGTCCAAGCATATCATTTTTCATTTGATTTTCTTCATGGATGTGTGTGTGTGTGTGTGTTTGTATGATACGTCTTCTTTCTCACCATGACAAATATAGAAATATATTTAGCATGATAGCAGATGTATAGCATATGTCAAATTTCTTACCATCTCAGGGAAGGGGGAAGGGAGAAGGGAATTTGCGGTTCAAAATGCTAGAAAAAAAAGTTGAACATTGTTTTTACATGTCATTGGGAAATGATAAAATATTACCGAACAAAAAAATTCTAAGTCATTAATAATTGGAAAAACGCAAATCCCAAGAATGGTTTATCCCACACTTAGAGAATTGATAGAGTTGACAAAAAGAGGAGACTATATTGGAGTATATGGAAAGAAAGGGTCATTAATTCACTCTTGATGGAGCTTGGATTTGGTTTAACTATTCTGAAAGACTATGTGAAATCATACCAAGAAAAGTACAAAATGTCCATAGCCTTTGAATATGTGATACTAACAGTAAATTCCTCAAGAAGAAGATGGCACAAACTGGGATGGTAGTAAGGAAAGAGAGAGTTAAAATTATCCCCTTTCTAAATTCTACTTTATTTAAAGGTCATTAAAAGAAGACTCAAGATGTTGAATGATGTGGGGAGAGTAGAGTCGAGTCATCAATGGGGTCATGGATTTGGAGAGGGAAGTGATCTTGGAGAGTATGTGCTACAACTAAATCATTAATTGAACTAATCTTCTTGCTTCAATAAGGCATCTAAGTTGTTTTTGTGTCATGGATCCCTTTGGGCAGTTAAGGGAATGCAAAAGAGTTATCCTCAGAATTATATCAAAATACAAAGTATTGCAAAGTAAATAAATTATATTTAAGTACTTTTATCAAGTTTTTAAATATTGTGATTGTGGAATGTATTGTTGCATAATATGATAGAAATCTGTTTCAAGGTAGGATGCTTTTTATTTGTTTATAGCAATTTTTGTGAAATGGAGAGATGATCCTTTCCTTGGAGAATAAATTGTGATTTGGTTCTAAGAAGGTATATCTGTTCCTTACTTTCTTTAGAAGTTTTACTTTGGTTTTCTAATTATACCTAGAATTCTTAACCTTTTTTATTTTACAAATTATTTTATTGTAGAACAAATTGTTATTTGGTTACTTGTCTTAGAAGGTTAACTTTGTTATTTTTTTTCACTGTGCTTGGAATTCTCTCTACATATTTAATAGCAATTGACTGTTGGCATCCTTAACTCCTTTCATACTTTCAAGTTTCAATTCAGATGGAGATTGATGGTGGTCTTTGGCAACAAACTGGCTGTGGCTCACACTGTAGAGAAGGGTTCTTAGAAAGCAGAGGAGGTTGGAAGTTGTGAGTTCAAAGCTCAGTGGCAGATGCACAGAGTCAGGGAAGAGAAGCCTACTCTAGTAACGTGCACCTGATACCCTAGCATTCTTATCTTAATATCTTAATTTGCAGCACACACACACACGGCAGCTGGGGAAGTGTTTGTCTTAGTGTGGTAACAATTTGTCTTGGATTTTTAAATCATTCCTTTCAAATGGCACACATGTCTTTCACAAAAATGTAAGTATTGTATTCACCTGTATAAAACAGTGTGAAGGCCATTGCCTTATGGCTTTTGTTTGTTAATTCCCGGTGGTCTTAGACTGTCTTTCTTGTTCTTGTGTGTTCACTATATTTTCTTACCTATTATGGGCTGAAGTCAATAAGAGCTTTTCAACCACATTTTCCTGTCTTTCTACAGCTTGAAGGGATGAACTGCCTCCTATGAAATCAGTGCAAAGAAATTCACCAATAGTCTTAGGCCCATGTAATACATACATACATACACACATATATATTCATACACACGCATAATGGATAAGTGGCTGATGAAAATTGTTTCATCAAATCGTACTTAAACCTTTGCCTGATGCTTGAGTATGAGTTAATCAGCCCAACTGCTAATGAATTTTCATTATTGAATCACCAGCATTTTGAGACCGAACTTTCTGGAACTCACTCTTGAATGAGGAGGAAGACCCTTATCCTTCCTGATGTCTTAGAGTTTCACTATGGAGAGTTCAGAGCAATTGTTGTAGGTGAGAATAGTGCCTTAGGTTGGACAGTTGGACTTTGGGGCATTTCATTTCATCCCCTGAGCTTTTAAATTTTGCCAGAGACAATTGTTTTTGAAAAAAAAAAGATGCAGGTTTTCTTTCTACACACACGTTATTTGTTGAAAACTGTCACAGCTGCATGTATAGATGTCAAATGTACTTTGCAGATGGACATTTGTCATTTTAGTATTTACACAAAGCTATGAACAAGGACATCAGCAAGACTCAATAAATTAGACTCAAATTTCCTGTAAAAAATATTTCTCTGAAGAGAAATAGAAGCCTACCCTAGTAACATGCATTCTTTCTGTTCTTTGACATTTGCTCCAAAGCAAACAAGCTCCATCTCTCTCCTACTTGCCTATACTTCGAAGTTGCATTCTACTCAATTCCTTTTATCAAGCCCCATCGTTTCTCAGTTGACAGAAATTGTGGCCTACTCTGAACTCAGAAGAAGCTGTGGTTGAGTGGGTAAAGCACTGGACCTGGAAGCTGAGAGAGGAAAGTTCCAACCTTTAGAAGGAAGAATTATTATCTAAGACCCTTCAGCAACATAATTATAATCTAAATAATAATAAACTCATTAAATTTCTTAATTCAAGAAGAGTAAGATGAAGAAAATAAATACAAAAAAGGAAAACCAGAAAAGAACAGGAAACATTACAGAAGCAAATGATCTGTAGGAGAGACAATATAAGAATTCTTGGACTACCTGAACATTATGGTCAGAAAAAGAGTTTGGACACAGCTTCTTCTAGGCTAAGAGATTTTTCTGAGATCCTGCAGCAACATATAATAAAATATTTGAGGTTGGTTTACTTCTAACAAGCTCTGACTTGTCTATACTTAGAAGTTGCATTCTACTCAATTCCTCCTTTCAGTCTCCATCATTTCTCAGGTGATGGAGATTGCAGCCTACTCTCAACCCAGGGGAAGCTGTGGCTAAGTTGGTAAAGCACTGGGCCTGGTAGGTGAAAGAGGAGATAGAATAAAAGCAACACAAGGAAAATAGGAAAGAAAGGTTGCTACTAGGCTAGCATTCAAGTTACTCATTAAAAATATGATAAATCATAATAAATAATGCATTAAATAATACCTAGAATCAGAATTGGGCAAAGGGAAGCTGGAAACTTCTTTTACTCTCTATTGTTTTTCAGGACCAGGATTTCAAAATACCATCTTAGTGGAATAATTTGAAATCTGTTTCTAACAAGCTCCATCTCTGGCCTACTTACCTATGCTTAGAAGATTGCCTTTATATCTCCCACCATCTTCAGAGTACTATCAGAGGCAACACTTCAACCATCTCTTACCTTATCTGTTTTCTATCAAACCTTTCCCTGATGATCTCCTTTCAATCCACATTGTTTCACAGTTGGTGGGGATTGTAGCCTACTCTCATCCAGAGGAAGCTGTGGCTCAGTGGTAAAACACTGGGTCTGCTATTTTAAAGGCTAAAGTTCAAATCTCCTTGAGGTAGGAAGAATTTTCTAAGCCCCTTCAGCAAGATATAATGAAAGCAATAGAAGAAAATTAGGGGAAAAGGTCAACCAAATAGATAAAGAGATCCCAAAACTTACCAGAGAAAAATCACTCATTAAAAACAAAATAACATAATAATTTATTAAATAGTAGATAATCTAGGTAACAATAGATAACCCATTAAAAATCAAAATTAGGCAGAGGAAAGCTGTTAACTTCTTAATTCAAGAAAGCTTGTTGACTGACGGGGAGACAGGAGGGATCTTATGGCTAATACAGCCTATCCCTCTGATTTTACAAATGAGCAAGTTAATCCCTAGAGAACGAACAGTGATTTGTCTCAGATTCTGAAAGGAAGAGTCAGCAACCCAATGCCTAACATTCTTCCTGGTACAAAATAGATGCTTATCACATGTCAGAGGGAGGAGGGAGGGAAGGAGTGATTCAGATCCCAATTTCCTGACCCCAAATTTAAGGTTCTTTCCCATGGTAGCACAATGTAGTCTTATGATTTCAAGTCCAGTGTTCTATCTACTATGTTGTGATGGAATAGGAATGAAACTGGACTAGGCCAAGTCTATCAACACGAATGAATATTTAATGGTGACTTATTATGTGCTAGGCCCTCTGGAGTGGATAATAGTTCTTTGGCCACTATCAAGAGCAAACTATAAGTCAGGCAGAATGTTCTTGAAATAGATAGTAGAGCTGGCACAGACCCAGGAAAACCTGGGTTTGAGACGAGACCTGTCTCTTACAAACCCTCAATGTCTGTGGAACCTTGGGCGAGTGACTTGATGTCTCAATGTGCAAGACATCTCTCTAAGATTTTAGGATGCAGAAAAGGTGCTGCCCTGAAGCAGTAGAAGCATTTTTCCCATACCAGTGAAATTACAGCTCTTTTCCCTACCCCTTTCTTCCTAATAAGAGTAATTCCTGCCCCTAATGGTGTTCCCACAATATTCCTTTGACTCACAACCATTCAAAGTACAGGACTTTGTAATGTTTTCTTAGAATTAAATACCTAATTTCCCCCAACACTGAGGATGATATATTACCCAGAGCAGGAAAAATGCATTTCAGTCTCCACCTCATTAACACTCACAGGGGAGAAAGAGATAATTTGCCTTTGTCTTTCTGAGTCATGTTAAGAAATTTATTCCAACAACATCAGTCATTATAGATGATAAAAATGGTCCAAGATGCAAATGAGAAGATGCTAGCTTGGCGTTCTTTGTTTTTATGTAATGACTAAGGTTACTAATTAATTGAGGAAGTGCTATTTATAATTGTCCCTCTCTGATAAATGGTTTAAACTTGTTATTAGATCTTCCCTGTTTTTCTCTTTATCTGAGAATATAGCTTTTATTTAAAATATCAACACAGAGCAATAGGCATATACTGTGAAATAACTTAGGACTGAGAAAATCAACCAAGATCCTGTTTTGCATACCAATTCAGAAATCCTCCTTAGTCACATGTAATATGTGTGATGTTGCTGACTAAATGGCTGTAGCCCATCACTCAGAAATATTTGCAACTTGCAAAAATATCATTTATCCCCAAGCAACCCTGTCCTGAAGTTCAATTGTAGCATTATAGTGAAATAGGATTGTCTTATCTTATGAGTCTAATAGGATCAGGATGAGGTGGATGACCTCCTTTTATCCACTGCTTTCTTCTCTCCTTTCTGCCCACCCTTTACCTATACACAGGCAAGTAGATAATCTATAAGAAAAGGTTTAGCTTGACTTGTAGGATTTCAAATAATATTTTCTTTGTTCTTTCCACTGTTTAGAACCTATGGAACTGTGTTGAGATAAAAATATCAATGGTTAACAGAATCTGAGAGTAGGGATTAAATCTATTTGAATTGTTTCTTCTATAAAATGGAGAGAAAGTCAGCAGTAGTAGACATAGAAAACATGTTCTATACCATACAGTCTAGGTCATTGTAAGCACTTAAGTCTTTAAACCTGTTAATTTCTGGGTAAATAGCTTCTATTCATTATCATTGTGAGCTATAAGTAAGGTCTCTAATTACTAGATTTGGGTGACATTCACAATCACTGGCATAACTAGGCTGTTAAGGCACATGTTTGTGTTCATGCACAGAGTTACAGACTGATTCTGAAACACAGAGACCCCTACTCTTGGCTCCACTGGCTCATGTCCACAATTGATGTCAATTTATTTTTTTTTATTTTAATTTTGAATATTTTCCCATAGTTACATGTTTCATGTTCTTTCCCTCTCCCCCAAGTCTCCCTAACCCCCCTTAGCTGATGCACAATTCCACTGGGTTTTACATGTATCATTGATTAAGACCTAATTCCATATTATTGATAGTTGGACTAGAGTTATCGTTTAGTGTCTTCATCCCCAATAATATCCCCATCAGCCCATGTGTTCAAGCAGTTGTTTTTCTTCTGTGTTTCTCCTCCCACAGTTCTTCCTCTGGATGTGACTAGTTTTCTTTCTCATCAGTCCCTCAGCCTTGCTCTGGATCCTTACATTGCTGCTAGTAGAGAAGTCCATTATGTTCGATTATACCACAGTGTATCAGTCTCTGTGTACAATGTTTTCCTGGATCTGCTCCTTTCTCTCTGAATTGATGTCAGTTTAAAACTGAGATTGGGGCCACAGGAGTGGCAAATGACTTAGGGGGACTTAGCCCCACTAAAGGGACAGCAGTAGCCAGCCATTACTAGCACATAGAACTCAGGAGTCGTGCATAGAGTATAAGATTCATTTGGGCATTGCACTATTCAAACAAGGTACAGCAACCCTAAGTGGTCAGATCTCCATATAGTGCAGTGATGGTGAACCTTTTAGAGATGCAGTGCCAGGATCCTCCCCTTTACCCCACACAAAGGAGGGAGAAAACGCTCCCATCGTGCTGCTGGGCAGAGTGGCGGGTAAAGTAAAAAGATGTTAGCTTCACTCGAGTCTCTCTGCCTTTCTAGTAACAAACTTGGAGGTGGGGGGGTGTCCACGTGCCCACAGAGAGCACTCTGTGTGTCACCTTTGGCACTTGTGCCATAGGTTCACCATCACTGATATAGTGTTTGCCTTTTTTTTTTTTAAAGTTTTCTTTTTTTACAGTGATATTAGAAAGCAACTAATATAAGTCCTTCGTTTTATAGATTAGGAAGCTGAGACTCAGAGAAAATTAGTAACAGTGCTGGAAATGGAAGTGTAAGGATTATTTAAAATGAAAAGAATGATGATAGTCCTTCTATTCTACCCTTCTAAATACCCCACAATGATGATGGTTCCAAACCTTTTCTTCTTTCAACCCCAATTACATCCCTGGCCCCACCTCCTCCAACACTTATGTGGATTATTTAACCTTCTATTTCACAAAGACTGTGGTAAAGTCTATGGATGGACCCCTTCTCAGAATCATGCTTTTTCAAAATACACAAAAAATAGGTAACCAAAAAATTGGAAAATGAGGGGGTGTCCCTCGATTGAGGAATGGCTGAACAAATTGTGGTATATGATGGTGATGGAATAATCTTGTGCTATAAGGAATGATGAACTGCTCAATTTATATATATACTGAGAAGACCCCCATAAACTGATGTGGAGTAAAATGAGCTGAACCAGAGGAACATTGTACACAGTAACTGAAACATTATGGGATGATCAAATGTAATAGACTTTCCTACTAATAGCAGTGCAATGATCCAGGACAATCCTGAGGGACTTATGAGAATCCATCTCGAGAGAAAGAACTGTAGGAGTAGAAACGCAGAAGGAAAACATATGATTTATCACTTGTTTATATGAACATATGATTTAGAGTTTGGGTTTTTAAAAGATTACTCTATTACAAAAAATGAATAATAAGGAAATAGGTATTGAGTGGTAACACACGTATAGCCCAGTGGAATTGCTTGTCAGTTCCAGGAGTGGGGACGGAAGAAGGGAGAGAGAGAAAATGAATCATGTAACCATAGAAAAATATCTTAAAATAAATAAAATCTAATAATAAATAAATAAATAAATGAAAATACACAAAATAAAAGACAAAGGAGACTCAATTATACTGAAATAGTTTACCTGAATACCAACAAACACGATTTGTCGATATAAGGTTAAAAACATCTAGTCTAGAGACCTATAGAGACCCCAGATCAGCACTTTTGAATTAAATACATACAAATCACACCCTACTTGCTGCCTTGAATCATTATTATTGGTTCTTCCTAGAGAAACTTCAGATTCTGCTTGACCAACAAAAAATAAGCAATATTAACAGGAAAGCCTCTGCACTAGTAGAAGTAGCCTAGATCCTAGGATCCAACCATCAGTCCTGTTTAACTCTCCAAACTGTGAATAATTCAATACACTTTGCTTACAGTCTATCCTTTTCTCTTGGTATGTCCTCTTTCTCAAGAACCTAAAACTCCTGAAATCCTGTTGTTAGGTGACAAGGCTTTAGGCCATCAGCTGCTAACTGGGCCTGGGCAGAATCTTCTTGACAGCCACACCTAGTTCTCAAGACTCCTTTTAGAGAAAGCAAAGAGCGAAGCCTAGGGATCACTAATTGTTCTCCAATGATAGAAACGCCCTACCTGGCACTAGACATGGAAAGAGGAGGCTCGTCCTGGGCCTCATGCTCCTGAGGCTAACCTGTGCCCCACTCCCACTTAACACAAACAACATAAGCAGCAACGGGAAGGACATTTAACAGTACCTCATTCTCTTTTCCCAAATAAATCCTATATATATTATTTCTTGTTCACTTACCTCCTAGAACAAATGTCTCCCTTGGGGACTTTTTCCGTTGCAAGAAATCTTCTTTGGTGCCGCCTGAAAAATTTCAAAATATTGGGACTCCAGGCCCAGATAACCTGAGCTGAATGAGAATTCTGGGCTGTCCATTTTTCTAATGAGATTTTACAAAGTGACAGTGTTACTTCTCATTGAGCTAATCTGACAGAAGAGTGAAGAGATAGAACTTCACCTCCCATTAAAGTGATATTGCTCTTTATGGAAAAATGTTTGCTAAAGAGAAAGCAGAAACTATTTGTATTGCTCAGCTAGGAATAAAAACCTAAGTAGATGAGCTCTACATTACCTTGTAATCAAAAGTGAATCATAAAGAGCCTTCTTAACAGGCTTGCAATTGTAATCTAATTAGGTTTCTTATTGTTTGAGCAATTAATTTAGAGCCCTTCCATGGAACTTTCTGGGCTGTGAAGTGTCAGCTCCCATCCCCTCTCCTGGAAAAAGTAAATGCTAGCTCTTGATTTGTATGCAACTCAGAGATGACTGGCAAATGTACAGGGGAAGCAAATGCAAGGCATCAATCTAGAGTGAGTCTTGCCATCTCCAGGTAGGACCTGACTGAGCCAAAAAACCCAGCAGGCTTTCTGATTCCTCCTCTTGATCTCATCGGGAGCATTTAAAAAAGTATGAATTGTGGCATCAGAGACGTATCATGAAAAGTGGCAAAAACCTGTCCTGGGATGGTTCCCAAATGGTCACCAACTCTCATCTTTGGTGGCACCTTCCACTTGTGGTAGAAATAGAAGCCATCGAACCACTAATTGCTTTGAAGTTAATAAAGACTTTATTGGCTTCAAATAATTGGCGTTTGGTTAGCTGCCAGGATGACTGTTATCACAGGCTCACTCAATAACCTAAGCTGGCAGAAGTTTCTACCTTTTACAAGTTTTAAATCCCCAAAGAATTGACAGAAAAAGCTATAACCACAAATTGGTTTGCAATTTTCCTCTTTCTTCTCAGCAAGTCCGGGATGGTTATATTATGAACCTTGCTTCAAACAAACTGCTTCTGACTTTTATGGTCCTTTTGTGATCTAAATGGTGAGCTCATAAGATATTCCATGGCAGCTTCTGTTTTCAATTGCTTTTGCTGTGAAATGGCCTTCTGGAGATTTCTGGGGACCGTTTCACACTCTCGCAGTATTGATTTGCTAAACCTGATGATAGGTTTCTATTTAAGATACAGGGTAGTATATGAACAAAGTGGGAAGCTTATGAAAAACACAGCCAGTGCTTTCAATACAGAAAGGCGGGGCAGCACGGCTCGGTTCAAAATGACGTGGGGTGCCTCTAAATCATCCTCATGTTAATTTTCATATAGGAAGTGGTGGGAAGATGCTCAAGAAATGCCCTGTGATGAAAGCCAAAAGGGTTGGCTTCATCTCTCCTCTGCCAATATTTTGGCAATTTTTCATAAAAGGTGACTACGTACAAACACTATAACCTGATTTGTCAGGGTGGCGACATGGAAGGGATTTTCATTCTGCCCATTTTTCATAGCTTCCAGCACCAGAAGTCCATATCAGGCTAGACGTGAAAGGCAAGATTTCTCTGCCTGGGAGAGGATCATTGCTCAGTGCTCAAAATACTAACCTAGAGATTTTAAAGAACAGCAATAATGAAACAAAGCTAAAAAGAAATTGACTTGTTGGAGGCAGCTTATTTTGATTCCTGATTGCAAGTCTTTTTTAAAATAAGGTGGGGAGAGAGAAGAGAAGAGAAAGAGAAAAGAAAGGCAATAAAAAGGAAGAGAGAGGGAAAGAGACGAGTGCTATTTGTTGTATTTATTTAAATAAGAACATGATGGAATTTTAAAACTTGCTGCAGTTTGGTTATTCCTACCACATATCCCAATCCCTCCCTCCCCGCCCAGTTTTTCTAGTCCTGCCTCAGCAGTCTTTATCAAAAGCATTAGTGGTGTTATTAACAAATGACTATGTCCAAGTTCCCAGTTCCTTTTCCTTCCAGAAACCTCTTAGTTCTCTGGACAAATTGAAAACTACAAGTCCCAGATAGACTATAAAGAAAAATGCAGCATCCCTCAAAGAGGTGGAGAAAAATAAAATGGTGATTAGAATTTGTAAGGAAATTTTTACCCAATCCAGAGGGAAAAGTGATGCTATGAAGTATGGGGATCTAGATTAGAAATACATCCGAAAAGAACCGGAGCTTCTGGGAGATGAGCAGCTGCATGGATTCAGCTGCTTTTTCCCAACCAGGAAGAATGTTGAACAGTGCTTTCTCGAGGACACTCAGGCTCTGAGTCTTAAGAGGTCATCTAAATTGATTCCTCAATAAGCTTCCATTTAAAGAGCGAAAATCAATGACATGGTATTGAAGTGGAGTGCCTGGTTCAATCTCCGGGAAAAAAGGAAGAGGTCAGTGAGACCTGGAATACACTGAGCTGGGTACACGTCGACTCAGAGCTAGCCCTATTTCCTACAACTGCGTGCCCTGAGTCCTCCTCTATGTGTTGAGCTTTCATGACTGCATCTATCTCTAATTGCAAACTAGTCTATATATGCATTCGATTCCACAAACATTTAGTAGGCACCTATTATGTGCAAAGCACTGTGGGAGCACTATAGACACAAAGAAAAATTGCCTAGCACCTCTCCCAACGAGACCGAGGATGGAGCTGAGGATATGCCAGACACGGATGAGTCTGATACAAGGCTTCATGTGATTGGGGCAGGGGATCTAAGCGTACTTCTCTAAGCCTTCCCCAAGCGCATATGAAGCCGATTAAAATTTAACTGGGAAATATTTAACAAAATAAATAAAAATACAGCATAGGTAATGCCAATTTATGGTTTTTCTAAATCAGTATATGCCTCTGGCAGTGACCCACTTCTATGAGTTAGACCTTACTACTGTGGATCCTCTCCAGCTTATCTAAGCCCTCCTTATAACTGTGGTATCCAGAACAGATGAGGTCTGACGAAATGAATGCTCTCTCCGAATTTGAGAAAGGACAGATTGCTCTGAGCCGGACATCGAGAAAAGCTTCCTGGAGAAACTGGTATCCAGTATTACTGGGAGATCTTGAAAGAAGAAAAGGACCTCAACAGAGGGAGGAGATATGGGGGGGGGGCTGGACAATCAAGTAGGCTAGGGTGGCTAAACACAGCATATTGCATATTGTGGCTGGGTGCTAACTATTCCTTGAATTAAATACATAATGAGTGAATGAGAAGAGATTGTAATGAAATAAGGCTGCAAAGCATGAACTGAAAAGCCCAAGTCCCAGGTCAATCCTAAAGAATAAACAGAAGCATTACTCAAAGATGTAAAGAAAAGGAAAATGCTGAAATGAATTCACAAAGAGACTTTTACATGATCCAGAGGGGAAAGTGATAATGTACAGTGGGGAGTTATAGAAGGTTTTATACCAGGGTAATTTCATCAGCAGACCTGTGTATTAGAAAGATTATTCTTCGGTTTTCATTTACCTCCTCTGTACAACTTGACACTGCAGACTAGTCCCTTCCTTCTTAATATGCTTTCTTCCCTTGGCTTCTCTGGTATCACACACTCATGGTTCTCCTTCCTCTCAGATTCTGTGTTTCTCCTTCTGTTTTCCTTTAGTGGCTTATCTCCTTCCCACTCTTTAAATAGGAGTATTCTCTGATATACAACCTTCCACTAGGCTTTCTGGTGCTTCATTTTTCTTGACCTCCATACTTTGTGCCTAAAATGATCTAAGAAAATATTTTATCTAGGAATTTTTCTCCACATCCCAGGAAATTTCAGATTTCCCCCTCTCTCTTAAGAAGTAGTCCACAATGCAAATCTAGGTTTTCCAGTTCCAAAGTCTTTAGCTTCCTTGTTGGAATATATGAGAATCAACGGATTTGTCCCACTTCCCTCCCAGTCCTATGAGGTAAAAGTTTTGTACACCAAGTGTTACAGAAATGTGACGTCAATACCCAGAACGATATGAACAATTCAAAACATCATTACTATTTAAAAAAAAACTGAGCATTAACGGGCATTAGATAGAAAGTAAGATCTGGAGTTGGGAGGTTCAAATCTGCCCTCACACTTCCTAAATGTGTGACCCTAGGCAAGTCACCTCACCCTGATTACTCAGTCCTTGCCCTTCTGCTTTGTAATTGATACTTAGTATCAACTCTAAGACAGAAGTTAAGGGTTATTTAAAAAAATAATAATAATGCCCTTTGGTATGGAAATTCCCTCCACTGGTAGGAAGCAGCAACTAGTCTATAATTTAGAGTCACTGAACCTGAGTGTGGATCTTGAGTCCATCTAAACCACCAAGGTTAGCGCTCTCGCGCTCTCGCTCTCTCTCGCTCTCTCTCTCTCTCTATCCCTCCCTCCACACTATCCAGAATACTCTTGTCAAAGAAGGAAGCATCCCTTAGACCTGACAGAGACAAAGTACCTGTTGATATTTAAAAATGTTCAAGTCTTTTAAAATTAATACTAAAAGGTTGTAGTCTGGTTCTGGTCATCCAGCCAGGATGAGGCACAGGCAGGACCTTGAGCCAGCTTTCTCTCCATCATGCCATCTCAGATACAAAATATATAAAAAGTCAGTATCGAGTAGTTCTGTTGGGAGCGTGGTAGACCGATCTCGGTCAATAAATGAACGTTGACTAGAGTATTAGATGTGAAGCCTGGAAGATCTGGGTTCAGACCTCCACTCTCACACTCAGTTGGCTGTATGAGCCTGGCCAAGTCGTCTACTACTCTGTGCCTCAAATAACTCCCTCGGATTTATGTACCGAGTCATAGATGGCTGTGATCTGGGTCGATGGTGTGAGTTTGAAGGCCAGGCCTTGCTTACCATGTGTCAGACCTGCAAAGAACATTCTACTAGTAAAGGAAGAAGGATGAATGTAAACAGGAGATTTCTTCAATAGCACCTAAGTGAGTAATTCAGAAGTCATAAAGTTTACAAGGAAAAAGCATGGCATATATCCAGGGAAATAGATTATTCTTAACTATCTTTTTTCTCTCTCAAGACAGTTAAATAGAGTAAGAGGCAAAGAAAAATGTGAAATAAATACATAAAATACTCTGAAGGAAAAACTAATTTCCACATAGTCCCAATGCTGAAGGTAGAATTCTATCATTCCATTAGCCATAAACTAACCCTTTTGAAAAGCTTCATTTTCTCAAACCATTGTTTTTAATAAATCCTGTTTGGCAAATATGGAAACAGTTTCAGTAGTGCCAGATGGCTTTCCCAGACTTGTTCAGGTCTAATTGCCAGACTCTGGGCCAACCAACACTGAAAAAGTTAAGGAAATAACATCTTCACTCTATTCTGTCTCTGGGGAATGTACAGACTATGCTTGCTAGTTCATACCCAGTACGGTAATGCCATCAGTTTTCAAGAGAATAATTTATTCAACCTCCAAGCCAGAAGAAATGTACCAAGGGATAGAAAAAGCAGAAGGTAGTTGCAAAAAATTTAAATATGCTGAAAACCAGTGAAAGCATCAATGATAGGTTATCCAAGATTTTATGAGAAAGTGCTAGAATCCTTGGAGCCAACAGTGTTTACAGTTGCCGCAATGAAAATTCTAATTTTGTGCTCTAATGAACACAAAACGACCCATACTCAACCTTGGCAAAACTTATAATGACTATGTAATTGAAGTGACTTTGTCATATTAAAGAGAGTTCAGAAAATAGGAGTTAGATGCTAAGAGGTAAGAACATGGGCTGGGAATCCTGGAATATGTGCCACGAAAGCCAAGCTTCCCCTTGCTTTCTAAGTAGGGGACCACATTTACAAAAATCAAGAAACACAATTAAAACCCAAAGCTCACTCCCTCAAAATGAATATACAAGATGTTCCACGCTTTGGAAAAAGGTGGCTGTCGTGCTTTTATTTGAAAAATCAAAACAGATTATATTACAAATTGCTTTTGTTCCCAGTTTCTCCCAACACGATACAGTTACTGCTATCTGATTTCTCCTCACAACACTCTTGGGATGTAGGCAAGGGAAAAGAGTATAATTCCCAATTTAGATATGGGGTTACTTAGGCATAAAAAAGTATGTTACCTGTTCACTGTTCAAAAGCAATTCGGTGGCATAATCAAGATAAAATTTCAAGCCCCCTGACTTCCTCTGCTTCTATTACCAAAACCGTGCCATGCGTGTCTTTCTGTCTCTGTCTGTCTGTCTGTCTCTGTCTCTCTCTCTCTCCCCCCCTCTCTCCCTCTCTCCCTTCCTCCCCTCCTCCAATCATTATATTTTCTCTCTGGGAGTAGATTCTAAAGAAAGGAGCATGATAGGTAGTTAGCTGCCCTTCCATGTTCTATGCATTCTTTTTTAGTTAAGTTCAACAGCTGTTCTCTTTGGAGGCTCCTTCCTCTCCCCTGCCTTTCTTCAGATCTTAAGCTTTGTCATGCCTACCATCTCCCCTCCCTTCCTTTTCCTAATGGGTTTTCAATGAACATCTTCTGTAACACAAGAAACTCCTCGGAGCTCTTTCCCAGAGTGAGGAATACAGGAACTACAGGCCCCTTGAAAAGTTTCTCCATCACAGAAGTTCTTGAATGTGGATGCATGGATGATGTCTGTCAAAGAAAGCTTTAGTTATCCTCTTATCTCAGAGACTACTTGAATGGATCTTTTAATGCCTGCCAGGCTTGTCAAGATTGGCCCATTCTTTTTCATATAGGTAAAGGGGTGAAGAGTACTTTCCTGTATCTTGCTTTCTGAAGATGCTTAAAATTGACCATGGCATTCCACATACTACACCAGTGGCCAGCAGAAGCAAATTTTATCAATCAATCAACCAACCAACATCTCTTAAGCATATACATCACGCACTGTGCTAAGCACTGAGGATACAGAAACTTAGAGGATGAGGGAACAAAATCCACCAAGAGGCTGAATGTCACAAATTGCCAAATTCTTTACTCTTGGATACTTAACAAGTACTGATTAGGCCCTCTCTATGTGCCAGGCACTGTGCTAAGGCACTGAGGAAACAAATATAAGCAAAAGCAAATATGGCGCCGCCCTTAAGGAGCTTATATTCAAATGGGTGAAGATAACACATCAAAGGGAACACTCTTTAAGTGTATGTGTGTGTGTGCTGAGGGGAAGAAATGACAGAAAGATCAGGAACAAGTCCAAGAGAAGAATGAAGTTAAGACTGGCCAGGGCACTGCTTCAAAATGGAGGTTCTGAGATGAGCTCGCCAAGGTTGGGGGAAGCACAGGGATGGCAAGATCTTCTTTGTTCTTGAGTCTATTACTATCCTGCTCTAGCATCGGAAGCCATTTTCTACTTCTCGATCATCTCAACAATTCATATTCTTCTTTCTGGCTTTGCCTTATTGTATACCATAATGAAGGAACAGCCTTGTACTCTAGTCCTTCCTACTCAAAGTCTGAATTCAGCTCAGCCTCAGCCCATGGTCAGTCATATCCATAGCCTCGTTAAAGGCTGAGCCATGAAGGAGCCTGTTTATATAGTTTGTGCTGTCTGACAGAGAATGAGCTCCATTTCCCTGTTAGCTGCTGGTCATTTCCTTCTCTCTGATCATTTTTCAAAAAGAGAGAAGGAGATTGGACTACCTGACCTAGCATGGATTCACAAGCCAAGAAAATTGAAGAGTTGAGTTATAAACCCTAGTAATTCAGGTTAAACTATCTGTAAAGGAAGGAAGGAAGATTTGGGGTTTTTAATTTGGAGCAAAGGGTTGAGGGGGGATTGGGGAGAGGGGAAGGTGGTACTTTATTTCTATTTACTTGTCTGTGCCCAGTCATCATCTGGAACGTAACTGTTCAACTTTCTGCTTCTTTGCTCATTTAGCATGGAAATGGTTATTATGTGCAAACATGACCATAGGACTGAGAGTTCCTTGAGAGCAGGAACTATCTTTTGCCTTCCTTTTTATCCCCTGTGCTTGGTACATGCAGCAGTGCATGGCATATAGTAGGGCCAGTGTTTTATTGACTGACTAGTAAAGTTTTCGGGTTGTGTCTATGAGGCTCCATTTGTATAAGGAAAACTAACCAAAGGGAACAAGAATTTTATGTTCAAATTTTTTAGAGTACTGTCCCCTAGGCTTTGTGAATATTTAATCAAATCCTGGTGCTATAGAAGTATCTGACCACCCAGAGCTTTCTAGTAAGTAGCACTTTGTATGAAAGAATGACAGAACAAAGATCATGCAGAACCCCTCTCCCCCTCCCCGCCAAACATCATCCAAGACGGAGAGAATGATATTTAGTGGCCAGCGCATTTTGTTACATTGCATTCTCATGTTTTGGAAATTACCATACCATACATTTCACATAGAGCTCTTCTAGCCCCCACTGGGCCAAATGACAAAGAATAGACTATCACATTTCCTCAATAGTAGCACTTTGTTTTGGAGATTCATTTCATTTCATATTATATTCTAGATTGAGGGAATCTAGAAGCATGATTAAAAAAAAAACCTTTTTTTGCTATGGTAAAAATTGTTTCAAGGAACAGATTATAGAAGACTTTTTACAACGCTATTTCACCTGAAAGACAAATCCAATTCGGCACCAAGTTTCATTATGAAGAAACTGTTACATGTGATGATACTAGTTATTGAAAATTGAAATGAAGTGAGAGGAAGCTAACACCAACTTGTATGAGATTCTGCTTTCTTTGAGTGACACAAAGAACTCAATATATCTCATCATCTCACTTATGCCCACTGGGGACTGGGCTGCAGATCTATTGCAAGAAGGTGGCCTGATTGTTAGACACCGAAGTGCTCAGCTATCTATCTATCTATCTATCTATCTATCTATCTATCTATCTATCTATCTATCTAGATATATAGATATGTAAATTTATTTCTGTGGAGAAAAAGTTTTAATATATGGTGCAAAAAAATTTTTAAAGGAATTAGTACCCAGAACAAGCCAACTCTACATTTTATCTCTTCCATAGCTAATTTGTTCTAAGCTCCTAAGTAGGTATTTGCATATCCTTCTGGGGTTGGGGAGGGGAAGGGTTTGAGGGCACTTCTTAAGAGCAGAGATTGCCCAAGAAGGCTGGACTGAAGCCTTATATCCTTTGCTTTTCTGAGGAGCTTCAGGGCTGGATGTCACTGGTCACTTGATTAGAGTTTGTGCTGCTATTTTCTTCCTTTCATGCATAAACAAACCTCTTGATTTTACTCCCCAACTCACCTGTCTTCTCGAATCAAATCAGTTTATAGCTCCTTTCCTCCAGCCTCTCCTGTCAATGTCACCCCAATGTCATCAGTGCCCATTGACGTATGATTTCTCTAATGGCCTCTTCTTCCTCCCTCCCCGAAGCTAAATATATTCTGTTTACAATATGCTTGGTTTCCACTTGACAGGCTCAGGAAGCCAGTGTACATTTCTGAATTTGGGTTCTCTAGTTAGTTGGACTTCCCTGTGCTGTCAAGATATCTCCATATTCCTTTTCTAATTAAAAAGGCCAACAAGCAGGAAATCTCTGATGGAGGATCCAGGGCTTAGATCTGTAACATGAGAGTTTTATGACTCATACTTGAGCGTACAAAAGGAGAAAGAATTCTGCCCAAGTCCTTCTACAGTCATCATGCCCTGTCCCCCTGCCAGATCTCCAGATATTTCAGCCACAGGATGCACAGAGGTTAGGTACTAAAAGGGAAAAAAGGCATGGTCCCCCCTGTCATGATTAATATTGAATTTTCATATTGGAAAATACCATTCGATTACTGACTTGTTACCCAAAAAGGTCTCTAAATATTCCAAGTAAATTTGCCTAATATGACTATTTTCTGTTCTGTCAGAAAGATTGCTAGCAAATTTGCTGCTTGAATGAACAGATAGATTGGGAACTGTACTGGCCTGGGCACTAGGGCACAGGCATCCCAAAGCACTTTGTCCCTATCTGAAGTTTCCTCTAGAGTAGTTTTCTCTTCCAGAGGTGATTTTCCAATAAAATTACTCTCGATTTTTGCAAGCACAGGAATAATCCCTGAGGGGGTATACCAGGCAATTCAATGCAGGGAAATGTTGTACTAGGCAAAATTAAAGTTGTAGCAATGTTATTATTTCTGGAAACATTATCTCTTTTTTGCCTTCCTTTTGTAGACATCATTCTTAAATGACCAGATTTTCACTGATGATTTGCTATTCCAGAAAAGTACCTGGCACAATATATATGGCTTTATCTCTCTCCTGTGTTCTTGCCTAAGTGCAAGGCCTGCTTTATGACACAGTGTATACTTAGAAGTTGCTGCTGAATTGATAAGAAAATGTTTAGCAATTGGCCCCTTAATTCTATTCACTGGCAACTTGAAAGCTGAATGTCACTGTCACACACCCCCTCCAATGGAAACAGAAAAAAAGATAAAGATCCCAAAAGAAAAGGCAAGAAAAAAAAGAATCTCCAAAACACTCCCTCCTGAAAACTTGGGAGAAGAAAATGTCCGAATTTCTTAGCACTGGATTTTGCGTTATCACCTTAATGCTGTTGAAACATAAGGCATCCACAATGATTTTAAATCAGTGTTATAGCTTGAGTTGACCTTAGAAAGCCATTTAGTCCAATCCTCTCCTTTCTCAGATGAGGAAACCAAGGTCATAGAGGTTCAATTTCTTGCCCCAAATCCTATCAGTAGCAAATGACAGATCAGGATCCCAAATCTAGTGATTTTTCTGACTGTACAGCTATACTATCTTTAATCAAACAAAACCTATTTGCTGAGTATTTTTGTTCTCCAGTGGAAGTGGTACATGATGTGAGGCAAAGGAACAGAGATAAGGGGAAGATCATTTGTGTGATGTGAGATAAGGAGGAAGAAGGGAGAACTGTGAGCTCCCAGGTAAGAGCCTCACTTTTTTGGGTAGAAATGTGAAGCAACTTGGTCTTCTTCTGAAAGTGTAGCAGAAGGTAGTCTGTGGGGGGCTATAGGGAAGGGGAGAGTTAATTGATTTGGAAGATGGAAAAGAGTTGCCTTGCTATAGTGAGAGCCCAGTTTAAGATTATGTTATTACTTTATAGTGGGTCCAAACATAATCATGACTTTCTTAAGCTCTATTCAGCAGCCTATGAATAGGAGAGAAGTGAACTTATGGTGAGAGTAACTCAAGTTTTGGTTTTGGCAAGACACAATTATTGAAAAGTAACAAGGGACTTTAGGATGGAGTGAAGGTGTCAAACATGTGACCTATAGCCCTTCTGAGTAGGGCAAAACCAGATAAAATGTAGTTGAGAAATATTTAACAAAATAAATGCAAGTACAATAAAATACAGATAATATTAATATGTGGTTTTCTAAGTCAATACATGGCCCATGTAGATCCTTATGTATTGTTTCATGGCTCCTGTTTGACACCAGTGGTAGAGAGGAGTTGAACAAATTCACCAAGGAACGGAGATAAGGAAGTAGGGAGATTGTAGCTAGTGCCCACGGTGAGGACAAACAAAAGGGTTAGGGGCTATAAGGTGGAGGTAAAGATGAAATGATAAAAAGGTATGGTCATGTAATGGTGGTTTAGCTTATTCCTAGGTCCTGTAAGATGGTGTCACCCATCTAGAATAATGCTAGAGGACTGTTTTAGGCGCCTATAGGACTGGAACGTAAAAGCATTCTATGCCAGCCTACCCCATGGTTGACAGCAGCCTTTTTCTATTAGCTTTGTAGCTGGAACTGTTGGGATCTTTCAAATGGCTTGACTCAGCACCTGCTGGGGCCTTTTGGTGCATCTGAAGGTGAAGGACTTGGCTATGTTTATTTTTTGTAATGAGTTTAAAAACATCGTTTCATAATACATCTTTAACTTGTTCTTGTTTGTGTTTCACTGCTTTCTTAACTAAAACTTCTTCCTCAATCCAAGTGGCCACGCAAAGTACCTGGTATTCTGGACAGCAATGGCTTCCATATTTTAACAGAGGATATTTGGGCATTATTTTAGTTCACTACTTTGAAACTAAATCAACTGCTTAAAATTTTTTCTAATGGATTGACTTTCTGGATTTCTTGGGATATTTTTGAAACATTACAGTAAGCAATTACATTTTTATCTTTTAGCCTATGTATGCCTGAGACTCCCTCTGTCATTGAAAATCACTAACTCATATTTAACTTCTAGTCTTAGTTGCCAGAGTCACTGATGGGTTAAGCAACTTACTCATGTTAATCCAACTACTATGGGTGAAAGGCACGACTTGAAGCCAGGTCTTCCTCCCCCGAGGCTAGTCTTCTCTGATTGGAAATATTTAAAGAAAATTGGGAGTATGCTTGTTGTATACCAAATGAGCTAGAGGTGAGATATGAAACTTGAGAGCTGACATGTCTTATGGAAAGGGATCTAGAAGTCCCTTGGGGCTTTTTATTTAACCTTAAGTCCCTTATCTTACAGTAGTGGGGAGAAAAGTAACATGAAAAAGGGAAAAGTCTGTGGTTGTTTCCTGTATACAAATGAGTTCTCTTTCTTTATAATTATTTGATTTTTTTTTAATTTCTGGAGAATGTTTCTGAAAAGATATCTTGTTATTAAAGACATCACAGGCCTAGCTGCCTTCCCATAATGCCACCAATAAAGAGATCTCTGTTTTTATTCTGCTGATTTTGAGAACAAAAATGTTCCCATCTCTTCTAAGTTATCTGTTTAAGTGAGTACTGGGCAAATTCGGATCTAGGATCCTGGTGAGAAGGGATTGCTTCATTCGTTTTATTTGTATCTCCATTGCCTGGTACTAAGTAACTGGCACATAATGAGTAGATGATGAATAAATACTTGTTGACTAATTGATACAAAAGCTGGCTTACTTTAAGTGTAAAAAAGGGCTCATTTAATCATGTGGCATGAAGTTAAGTGAGCTTAGCATAACTTGGCATAACTGTAAACTGTGTTTCTCGGTAAAGAACAATTCTGTTCTCTGTGATTCCCTAAGCGTTCAGACCTTTGATGTTGGGGTTGGAAGGGCAAGTGGGGAATATAAATCCTATATGATTAATAAAGCATGATTTTAAAATGATAAAGCTAGCGACATTGAAAGTTATGTGATAAATCAAAGGCAACAAGCATTGGGCCAGAGTGAGGAGCCCTGGGCTTAATCTCTGGCTGCCCAAGTGAACAAACTGATTAATCACTCTGAGTCTTAGACTCCTAAACTATCAAATTAGAGAGCCGACGTGACGTCTTCTACCTTCCTTGACTGTCATTCTCCTCTCTCCACCCCATCTTCATCTTGACCATTCCATTAAGGAGATGCCTCCTATAGAAATTATAACTGGGCAACTCAACAGTGAAGGAAATCAGACCAGTATTTACCCTGGATGACTTTCAATGTGGAGAAAACTAGGAAAATATCACCACCACCATTTTTGGTCAAGCAGGTGGTGAAAGTCTTATTGGGGTTGAAAAGAAGCTTGGGGGACAGCTGGGTAGCTCAGTGGCTTGAGAGCCAGGCCTAGAGACCAGAGGTCCTAGGTTCAAATCTGGCCTCAGACACTTCCCAGCTGTGTGACCCTGGGCTTCACACCCATTGCCCAGCCCTTACCACTCTTCTGCCGATGCATCAACGTATTAATTTCCTGGAGAACATTCTAATAAGTACTATTGATTATTTTTTATGAAGTCATTTGGAGAAAGTTTGCATTGCTTTAAAAGGCCAGATAAGGTGAGAGACTCTGGATTGTAGAGGAAAAACCCCAAACAACTGGAGTCAATACAAATAATGCTATGCCCTTAATTAGTGGCTTTCCTTTAATTATGGCCCCCCACTTTAGCAGTCCCCTTCTTTCTCCTTGAACTAAGTTTAAAGAGATTTAATATGCTGTGGAAGCAGAGCTCCTGGATAACCACCACGCTTCAAATCTCTTCTTAGCAACTGAGACTACTGTAGAATATAATATTAAAACCCCAACACATTATAATTTTTTGAGAGATGCAAATTTTTAAAAAAAGATGATGTTAAAGTCTTTTAACAACACACTTAATACAGAAAGGGGAGTGAACTGTGTGACACCTCTACCTATAATAATATCTAAGGGATTTACACAAAGTCCTCTTTCTTGCATGGTGGCTTTTTGTGACCTCTAGTATTTGCTCTTTTGGATCAATGGATTTCAGTCCAGAAAGTATGGATCTCAGCAATAATACTCAGCAGTTTGATACCTTCACCCTCTAAATGAGGAAAATGAGACCCAGAGAAGTGATGTGATTTGCCCAAAGGAGTTGGGCTAGGTAGGACTGGCACTCAGTTCCTCTGCCTATGACTATTCTGCTCTTGTTATTCTATCAGATATTCAGGAGCATATTAGCAGCCTATATTAATAAGGCTCCTGTACCCTAGTCAGTTTATTGTTATCTTCCACATGATTCTGATCCAGATTATAATAGAATAATTGGGAAGGAGAAGAATAATAAAATATATTTATTATAAAATATTATAAATATAAATAAACATAATATTAATATTTATGATGATTATAAATAATAATAGTAATGACTATAAATATAAATAAAATATAAAATATTATAAAATACAAATGCAAAATTCTCCTTGACCATTTGAAAGAATGCATGTCAACTTAAACAGAGTCACTTTCTATATTGGTCTAAACACAGCTTCAGACAATTGCGAAGATAAGGCCAGTCACCTATTGAACTCTAATAGATCAGTTAACTACCTCCTAGTTGTAGAATCTTAGAGTTGAAAGGGATCTTAGGGACTGTGTAATATAATGACCTCCCTTATGGAGGAGTAGCGGCTACTACAACAACCCTATTTGCCTGAGGAGAAGATTCAAGTGAAGGTTTTCTATGTGATATGGAAACCAAATGGTGGTTTGCATGGAGAGAAGTGAAAAAGACTTTGAGGACTTTGTAGCCAGCACTCTTACGTTTTCCTATGCCGTCACTGAGACCGAGCACTTTGCATGAGCTAAAATCATCGCCCACAAAAGGATGGAAGAGTTTTCACAGTTGGATGAGTCCCAGTGTAGGGTTGGGAAAGATGGAGACTATGTCCATAGAATAGAAAAACAAGGGACAATTTTACACTCGTGACAACCGAAGATATTTCTCGCTCTTTGGTAACGGACATCAAGCTCCCTTAAAGTCAACTCAACTTACTTGTATAGGGCTTTTAGACGAAAACAAATCACGTGAGCCTTAATAACAGAAGTAAGTCTTTTAACATAAAGGCTAGGTCACATATGGCAGAAAAATCTCTACATCTTTCAGGCATTGTTTCCACAGTGGAAGCTACTAATCATATGAGAACTGAAGAAATTAAAATTCAAGTAAAATTACCTGAGCTATTTTAAAGAGCTATAATATGTAAAATAATATGTAACAATAATGCAATACAATATAATACGATACGATACAATATAATATAATATAGGGATGCTATAATATGAAGGTTGTAGCTAAATTCTCAAGCAAGGGAAATTTCTATCCATTTCCAAAGACCCTGGGAAGCAGTTATGCTTAAGGTTAAGCATATATATTGTTTGAATTTTTATACCCAGAAATCCTCAACACAGGTCCATTCTGTGTTTATACACACACAGAGTTATTTAAATAAACTATATTTAATGCTTTGAATAATTGTTTTAAGTTAAGTAGAGAAGCTGTATTGGTACTGAAAATAAAAGCTGAATAAGGAGGTGGGAAAGAAGCAACCCTTCACAGCATAACAGACACACACTGATAGAAAGGGTCACTGGGCTACCTTGAAATTATGTTAACCCTTTGTTAAGTTCCAAGAGGTAACAAAAACTTGAAAGAATAAAGCCCTTTGAACTGGCTATCTCAATGCATAACTAGGACACTAACAACTAACACTCAATATTTGTTCTTTGTCAAGGATAATCCCATTGAGGCTACAACGTACGCTGGCTTTAGACCCCATCAGGAGTCCTCAGTTTCTGGTTTACAAGATATTTCCATCCTCCAACTATGCCAATAAAAATCTCTTTCATCAAGTATGCACAATTCTAAGTGGTCAAGAAATCCTCATTGGTTGGTCTGCTGGCTTTCAATGGACACAAAGAGATGGGCTAAGAAAGTAAACCTAGGCTGTCACTGAGTAATTCACATCTATTGCCTTCTCCTGATTTGATGGTAGTACTTAATAAAATAGATATTTGTGATATTCCCCAATTACCAATGGATTCGGACAATCTCTGCTTCCCCAGCTGCCAGAAACAAATGGGACTCAACATTGCCCACTCAAAGGAAAAGGAGCCCCAGAAATCAAGAAGGGATCCTTTGCTCTAGGAATAGGCATTAAGTAGTGACCAACTAAGGAGCACACTCATGAATCTGGGAAATATGAAGACAGTCTACAGTTAGTCAAGGATGTGGGAGACAGACACTCACTAGGATATGCCTTCTCCATTTGTGGGCTCGACTCAAATTAAGTTGATCGGGATGGCTTTGTTACCCCCACAAAACTGATGCCTTCTTCTGGCGAAGGCCCACATTCTTTGTAAGGTACTAAATCTAGGTAGGTAAGTATGTAGGACATACTTGGAGAGTGCCGAGAGCCCCCAATTGCTGAGTTTGTTTCCATGTTCTCTAGAACACAGCTCCTGCCACAGAAAGTGGAAGTATTGCTTAATAGATCTTTTTTTGCATAAGCATCTTGAATATTCATTGGTGATGCAGAATTGACTACCCAGAGACTTATGAGCCTCTTTTAATTCACTGACAAAATAACAAGCATTTTCTCTGCTATCAGTTGGATTCCGCCTTGGTCTGTAGCCATGACTTTCAGGCTCAGGTCTTACGATTCTCTGATGAAAAGGCCCAGATGGTGGGTTGTAACATGAACCCAGGTGCAAGAGACAGCAAAGCCCCACTAATTCAATAGATTTTTAAATTAGAGGACAATTCTAAATACCCATGAGTGGGTCGTGCCTTGGGTCTTTTACCAAGCAGATTCAAAAACACACTAAGGAATAAAAAAAAAATCTCAAAACTCTATGTTAAATGACTAATCTTTTGGGCAATTCTTATTTCACTGTGGTTCCCCCCCCCCATCTACTTTTCTCTTTGTTATACGTCTCAGTTTGCTAAATGTTATATGGAATCTGCTCTATGAATAAGCATAGTCATTAAAAAATACATTTATTTGTAGAAAGCATTTCTATCATTAAGTGAAAAGAAAATTGCTGCCCCCTTAAGAACAATGAATAGAGTTCTACACAAAGAAAATAGTTGGGCCTTCCAACATGAGGAAGAAGACACTGGGGACCTATATTAGCTCTAGGTTTTGGGGGGGGGTTCCATTGCAATGGGGGATGGATTCATCTCTGGCTCACGCCCTCATGATTGAAAGCTCATATCAGAGAACTGGTCAGGGTTAGTGGTACAGTCTGTGACGGTGGCACAATTGAGCAGTAATGAGCCCACCCAGAGATCAAACCCACGGCCCTGATGACATGCTCTAAACCACGGAGGTAACTGACACCCAGTACCAAGGACCTACTCTCCATGAATGTGCAACTTCTGGGGATGTGATATTGCTCGTGATGTTAAGAACACAGTAAGTAGGCCGCTTCCTTCTTTTGGAAATGAAACAGCTTTCAGAATTTGTCCATGTTGGGACACTGAAATCAGATACCAAGTCAACCAAAATGACTAATGATCAACCACCCATTTAACTGGAAAAAAGCTTTCATCTGGAGATACAGACCAGATGTCTAAAGGGTACCGTAATGAAAGAATGGTATTTTGCTTGCTTATGACAGAAGACTATTCCAGAAAATGCCTGGAAAATTGGCCTCAGTAAGCTCACCTTTCAGAAATCAGCAGAAGGAAAAGGAAAATAAAATTTTCAGAGCTTTTCATCACTAGAGCAGAGAGGCCTAGGCACAAAGGTAGGTACAAAACATTCCCACGTGGCTAGAAAGCATTTGGCATACTTTCAGTGATTTCCCTCTCTGTCAGATCTTTCTAAGGCTTGCAATTAAAAATGTAATCTTTGTAGCATGTGCAAAGCCCGCAAGGCCAGAAGTACTATTTGTCTAAAATGATTATAATATTATTTGGCAGCTATTCATAGAACGCACATATTAATTTATGTAAACTGGGCCCAACTTAGGGCATTTTCTCATCAGGGATATGGGCAAAACCAAAGCAGGCCCCTACTGATTATGAGAATTTTTTATGGCTACAATTCAGGATTAAATCAAATTCCAGTCACTCACTCACTCTCTCTCTCTCTCTCTCTCTCTCTCTCTCTCTCTGTCTCTCAATACTAAATTATTTTTCTTTGCACCAAGATTATTAAAGTTGAAATTTCCAACTGACAAAAAAAGAACTTACTTTGAAGGAATGTCCATGGGTTTTGCCTTTTCAATGTCCTGTGAATGAAAGAAAAAACAAACAATTAAGCAATGGTAGTAGGCATAATCTTCCCAATCGATTACCAAAACAATGTACACTGTCAGAATGCTTCACAGCAACATACTAAGCAAACCAAAGCAGACTGCCTCAGGAAAGAAGAGCCGGAAACAACAAAAAACGAAAATTTGTCTCTTCACAGGAATATTTTCACCTACCCTAGGTCTGCTTCCAGACGCTGACATGACAGCACACGCCTGCATCTAGTATCCAGCAGGAATCCCAAAAGTACCGAGTGAAGAGTACTGCTTGGGCTCTAATTCTTGTCATACGCCTTTCTTCCTTCTGGCATCTATGAATGTGAATTTTCTTTGAATGGAGTGGGAGAGGAGGGCTGGAGGAGTTGTTCATATGGAATTCTAGTTATATTGTGAGGTTGATGGCATGGAACCCTCATCTGAACGTCATCACAGATCCCTCCTATGACCACCATAACGCTCTCATGACCATGGGTCCAAGCAACATTTGTTTTCAGATTGTTTTTTATTAGCCAACACCACCAAAGGGCAAAGGATGACCAAAAGCTCAGATCAATTTATACTCGTGAAGCCTCTGAGAAAACAGAGCTCAAATCAACTAAATGAGTCAATCTCTGGGCCTCTTGGCCTGTACCAGCTTGGACGTGGAGCCTGGGTTCCAGTTTATTGCTGAATCCATTGATCTGTGTACAGTCCATTTATCATTCATGAAAAGAGCTAGTGATCTTCACAGTATATTAGAAGAAACAACTCAGATCATCTGTCAACGGCCCTCTTATTTCTCTTTCCCTCTCCACAGGGATTTCATCTCCTTCGATTCTTCTTGAATTAAAATGTTGCTAAGCAACACAGCTGGGGGCACCGATGGTAGAATGGTTACAGTCTACCAAAGTGTTCAAACACCTGGAGGTTTTTCGGGATGATTTCCCCTCCCATTTCTATATCATAATTATGGTATCACAAACAAACTCATAGATTTCTCAATTGCACTGAAACTAAATAAATCATATTAATAGAAGGGGAAGTTTTTGAAAAAAAAACAAGGATAACATCAAGCCAAATCCTTTTACAATGTCCAGGGAGTGGTATCAGTTTCATAAAGACTCTGCAGGAGGGAGAAAGAAGGAGAGGAAGGTAGGGTGGACCAGAGATAGAGATGAGAAAAAAATAAAATTCTTAACAGAGATTGCACACAATGGAACATTAGAAATATAAGCTCTTTTAAGCATTCTTGTTCAATAACATCATCCTTCTAAATCTAAATCCAACACATTTTGATTTTGGAATCTTCATTCGCTTGGTCTGATAAAATTTAGATCTGGTTGCTAAAGAAATAACCATTATTTTTGATAGGGCAATGGAGTCAAGAATTATATGTCCATCCTTTGCCCGAGTCTAAAATTTGCAAGTGCTAACATGGCAAGAAGGCAAACAGAAGACAGAACAGCTTAAAAGAAGGAAACAGGCAATCTCTTGTTGGCTCTTATAACACCTAGAATTTGGTGACCTAATCATGGCGGGGAGGGAATCACTAATTCAGGCCATATACCAAAGTGAGTCTTTCTGCTAATGGTGTTGATCTTCACAAGTCTACCAGATGAGGAAGAGCAAGATGCTGAGCCAAATGTCCATCAGACTCTTGCTGCACATCCACAAGCCTCCTGCTCATCTTGGCTAAAGGAAAGCAGTTTGGGATAGCAAGACAGAGAAAGGTAGTTTGGGGGAAAATTAAGATCAAACCTTTGCTAGCTCCTCAAAACTGTGAAAGCTAGCTGGATTGTCCTCATTTTTAGTTAGAATAACTCCTATTACTAAAAGTCACTTGGCACTAAGTTCAAGTATGTGTGCAATTCCTTTCAGAGCAGAGAGACTGCATCATTACGAACATGCCCAGGAACAAAGGCGGGGTGGAGAAAGAAATCAAAGGGGGGACAGTGAGGAACTGGAGCTTTGATTAAAAAAAAGTATCATCTGAAAGTGCTATCTGTACATCAAGCCAGTCAATTTGAGCTAATTATTTCCCTATGATCAGGAGAAATGCAATTGTGTTTTGGGCAGGACTCTTTGAAATGTAGTCTTTTATATAACCAATACAGGAAAATACTTCCTTCAAACAACTTTTTTCCTAGGTTGCTACTGACTTAGATTGTCTCGGTTGAATCATTCCCTCTGCTTTAGTAATTAACTTTCCGTCAGTTTGAAATTCCCAGCTTTAGTCAGGGGTGTTCCTGGCTATCCTTCTCAAGTCTCTCTCTGCCTCTCCATTCTATTCTCATGAAAGAGAATGAACGTATTGAGTCTATCCAGTATATAGTTTCTGCCCCTCATTAAAAAATAGATTTTAATTGATATCTTTTGTTTTAACATTGCTTAGATTGATCCCTGTATTCTTCACTCTCCCCCAAAGCAACCTCTTAAAACAAAGAATTTTTTAAAGGGGAAAAACTGAGTAAAATGGTTTAATAATACATTCAAACACTTTGCTCTAAGTGTTCCATGCCAATGGACCTCTACCTCTGCAAAGCAGTGAAAGGGGAAGGAGTGCCATTTCAAGTGCTGCTATTAATATTTTGGTGTATTTGAAGCTTTTTTGTCAATAACTTCTTTGGGGAATAAACTTAGCAGTAGAACCTCTGGACCAAAGAATAGGGACATTTTAGGCACTTTCTTAGCACAATTCCAAATTGATTTGAGAATAGTTATACTAATTCATAGCTCCACTAACAATGCATTGGTGTGACTGTTATATAACCTCCTCCACTACTATTCTCATTTTTTTTCATCTTTGCCAATTTTCTTTTTTAATAAAAAACCCTCACCTTCCGTCTTGGAATCAATACACCGTGCATTAATTCCAAAGCAGAAGAGCGGTAAGAGCTAGGCAATAGGGGTTAAGTGACTTGCCCAAGGTCACACAGCTGGGAAGTATCTGAGGCCACATTTGAACCCAGGACCTCTCATCTCTAGGCCTGGCTCTCAATCCACTGAGCTGCCCAGCTGACTCCCTTTGCCAATTTTCTGGATATAAGGGGGAAACCTCAGCATGTTTTGGATTTGCACTGCTCTTACTATTAGTTACTCGGGGCATTCTTTCATAGGCTATTAATCATTTGCATTTCTTTTAAGATGTCTGATAATTTTCAAATGATGTTAAATGATTGAAGAGACATCAATGAAAAGATTTTGTGATTTCTCCAAATAGATTCTTTTCACACAACTTTTATATGGTCCTAAATGGCCAAAGCTTTTCCATTGAAATAGAAAGGTGAGGAGATTTACCTCCTGAAATGATGGGTGTTGAGCAGACAATTCCACATGACAGATGCATGTGCCAGGCATGGGTAATAATAGATCACAAATAATCGAACAAACACGATACAGCTATCATGTAATTCCCTGAGCAGTGAAAAGGGGGCATATTGGGAACATAGTTAATTATGAGTTTTAAAAGATGTGTTACGGTAATTTAAACAGATTAGAAAATGGAGGTGAGATCATCATGTCATTTTGACCTCTAATTTCTGGGTTTTAGTAACCTCTATCCCCCTTTCAGAGAATGTTGGGTGGCTCTTCTAGAAAGATAGTGATCTCTGCTCTTGCCAATGTTCTTGATAATTCTCCTGATTTTATGCTGTTTTCCTAAAATTATACGTAAAGTGCAAGGTGGGAGTGAAGCTTGAGAAGAAGGCTGTATGATAGAAGAATATGCAATGGGATGAAGATATAAATCACCTACTTTCCTTGTGAATTTGAGCATGTCTATATTTAAGATCAAATAACATACCAGACTATGAAACATACCAATTATATTATTAGATTTACATAATGATGTAGAATCCAAAGTGACCATCACTTCAATAGGGAATGTAGGCATCTCCCCCTTACGCTCCCTACCAATGTCAGCTTCGCAATGACCATTTCTCTGACAGCTCCTCCTCATAGCAGCTAGGAACTGCAGCGGATAGATAAAAATGTTGGCTCTGAAGTGAGGAAGGCCCGGGTTCAAATTCTAGCACATAGTCGGTGTCTAATAAATGCTTGTTTCCTTCCTTCCTACTACTCAAAACTCAGGAGGGAGTGAATTCTAAAACTCAACTACATGAAGGAGAGGAATGCAAAGCGCTTTAAAAATTCCAAACAGAGGAATTTACATTTTATCATAGAGTTAATAGGAGCCATTGAAGTTTACTGGGAAGAAGAACACCTGAGTCAGATCTGTGCTTGAGGAATATTACTTTAGCAGTTGTGTGGAGGAGAGATAAGCGAGGGGAGAAGAGACGGTGTCAACACGGAAGCAACAAAATTTGGCAATTGACTGTATATTGGGGTGGAGTGGGGTGAGGGAGGGTAAAAAGTCAAGGTTGGCTTCCAGGTTGTAAACTGGGGTGACTGAAAGGTTGGTGGTGTCCTTAAGAGGCAAATAGGACAAAGGAGAGTGTTGGGTGTGTGGATAATGAGTTCTGTTTTGAAATGCCAAATCTGAGATGTCTATTGACAATCCAGTTGGAAATACCCATTTCCAACATTTGTTGATGTGTGGTTAAAGCTCAAAAGAAAGGAAGGTTGGGGCTGGATATATGGATCTAAGAAATACTTGCAAACAAATGATAATTGAATCTACCCAAGATAACCAGATCACCAATTGAGAGTGTAGAAGAAAAAAGAGAAGAGGGCCCAGAACTGAGCCTAATAAAACTGTTAAAGAACACAAGGTCACAAAAAGATCTCTGCAGTGTTAGATTAGAATCTTCCCTCCAAAAGAATCCATTAATGAGGGCTCTTTGGATCTAGTCACCCAATGCTGAATCCAAAAGTACTAGCCCAAACCACTATACTCTCTCCATTAGGATAGCCTCAGAGGAGCCGTCCAATTGTTTGCTAGTTGAAATCCAGTTGTCAAAAAAGTTAAAATAAAATCCAGCTATGACCATTTCCCACTTGATCAGTCTACTTCCTGGGTCAAAAAAGGAAATAAAGTTAGACTGGCAGGGCCCACTCATGCCAGATTTGCTACTTGCTACCTGAGAGATCATGGGGTACCTTTTTTTTTTCCTTTCTGGGCTTCAATTTCTTCTTCTGTAAACTGAGAAGCCTAGAGTCGATTATCCCTAACCTCCTTTCCTGATTGAAATCCTATGATCCTGATGGGTACAGTCAGAAACAGGGGATAGGGCTTGAGTCACACTTCATTACACTAACCATAATACTGCCCAGCCTTCACAGACAATACCAGCGATAGCAGGACAACATCCCATATCCAGGGAATTTCATCAATAGCACACACACAAAATTCTTTTAAGGAAAAACTCAGGAATCGAGGCATTTGAAAAGTTCATATGTAACTGTGGGAATTTTTAAGGTAGTCAAATCTTACCTAATAATCCTCTGATTTATTAGGTATGATCCTAACACATCAGATAGATGAACTCTAAAGTTTCAAGAATGGTTGGGGATCTTGAGAATCGACCTGTGTTTATACCCAGATTTAACGAATGACCCACCTATTCCCTTCTGTGAGATTTCATATAAGGTAACTTCAATACAATTTTTCTAAATTACAAAATGACTCAAAGGAGATAACTATGTTTTCTGTGTGGTAAGATTATCAAGGTGAGTACTGAGATGGCCTGGAGATATTCTAAACCCTGGACTAATTTCACAAGGCAGCCTGTTTGGGTATTGCTTTTTTTCCCTAGCTATAATAATACTCCTGTCAGTCACACATCAAATGGGATTTTATTATCATTGATTGTTCTACATATATCCCTTTACCTTCTTAGCTAAATGTATCATGCTTGGTGGTTGCTCAAACCCTCCAATTAATATCTTTTAAGAATACACGTGCACTGGCTGTGTCTATGTAACATTGAGGAAGTGGAGACCCTTAGAGAGGGTTAGGAACCTAGATGAGTCCAAGGAGCGCAATCATTCTCTCTTCACTTCATAGCCCTGGTGGTGTGGAGACACAACCGTGCTATAACCCTAGCAGGCTATATTGGCAAATTGAATCGATCTACCATTTCAGGAGAAAAACCTGAAACAAACTAATTCATTAACAAATGACTTCATCATTGATGCACTTGGATGTACTGTGATCAATAACTATAAGAACGGGTAAAATCACTTAGCAGACACATACCTACAATAGAGGAATTCAAAGTAATCGTTTTACTGAGCATGGAGGAAGGAGCCAACACAAAAGACTCTTCTAGTTCGGGAGTCCAGAGGTTCTTCCTTGCTATTTATTTACAGGCTGTCTACATGAAGCCAGAGGAAGGGGATGAGACAGGACAAACTCAGTCCATGCATCCATGCAAATATCTATATCTAAGCCAGTGATGGGCAAATTTTTTAAAGAGGGGGGGGGCCAAAGGAAAGGAAATGCTCATCTGTCAGTCTGTTTCTAAGGCAGCTCTTTCGAAGTTTCAAAGATTTGTATCCTAATCATTGCATTTGTCAGATTAGGAATAATGCCGTGCGGCCGGATAGAACATTTCAGAGGACCACAGTTTGCCCATCACTGATCTAAGTGATTTAATCTTAGGTCTAGATGTTGGCTGATTTGGTAGGACAACCACAATCCACAGGAAGATTTCAACTAACATGTTCTATTCCTGACCTGCCTATAAAGGATTTAGCATCCTATGTTCTAATCTTGAGCCTAGATGAAGAGAAGAAATGGTCTCCCTTTCTCCATCTATGCAGTCGTTGGCAATGGAATGGCGGTCTCCAATCTGTGAGGTGGTAGGTTAGGGATCCCACTTCACCCTCCAGCCATGTCGCAACCCCCCCTTGGAATAATGTTGCCAGGAATATTCTTTCGGGTTGTAGCAACACTAAGTAGCAACTCAGAGCTCATGGGGTGGGGATGGGAGGAGGGGAGTGGGCGTAGATTAAGTCTCCCACTGCCTCTGGCCCCTTCCCAATGAGGGGAACGGACTCACTGTCATCTTTAGGTTGTCCATCAGAAACCAAAAAAAAGGGTCTAGATGTGCACAGACAATTTTGGTTTAACACTCGTTCCTTTTGTCTTCATGAGCATTTAGATAGCAAAGAGATCAGTGGGAATTTTTTAAGCGGCCGGTCCAAAGCTGACATGAACACTGCTCTGAAGTACTTACACTGTTCTCCCTACAACTATTGTTCTACTGGAAATAAATACCTTTGGAAACACCTATTTGTCAACTGACCATATTCTTTAAAAGCCTTGAGTTTCTGCTTATGATTCAGTGGACCCCCTCCCCTGCTGCCTCATATTAATTGGTTTCTATTTAGAAGCCTCTTTCAGTCACAAGAAGTTCTCTGTTGACACTAATAATCATGAGGGGAGTAAATAGAAAGCAAAGCTTATCTGTATTTACTTGAGGCATTTCTTTCCTCTACCAGAAATGTCATTTAGTAATTGTGTATACCAGTCACTGAAGATCAGAAAACTCTCTGCATTTGTGGGTTTAAAATGTAGGATTTCATTAGGCCCCCTCTTTCCTGGTCCTGCCTTGGCTTAGGCCCTGGTGCACCCCATCTCTTGCTCCCAGCTGCTGAGAAGGGCCTCCTTGCCGCTCCTTGTTCAGAGAAAACAGGAGGTAAATGGTAAAAAGAAGTTTCTAGCTAGTCAAATCAGAAGTGAAACCCTCAAGCAGGGGAGAATCCCAAGCCTCCCTCTGATTCCACGAGAGAGACTCAAGACCAATTCCACGAGGCCAGTTTTCTGCCTCAGACCAAAGTTCACATGAACAAGAGTCAAGGCCTATACGATCTGCTTATCTTAGCTCCGATTCTGGCAGTTTTTCTAAAGAGTTAAAATACTTTCTTCTTTGCTCACAAGAAATTAATAATAATTTGCTCACGAGAAATAAATGAAAGACGTGGCAGCTTCACAATGAACTCTGTTCTGTTTTCGTTCCAGCTTCTCCTCTAAATGAGGGGGCACAAGCCCTTGGTTTTTGCAGGATGCCTCATGCCCTTCGTAGTAGGCAGGATGCATTTAAGCAGCAGGCTACATTAGGCTTGGGCTACAAAGCCCAAATCCGAAATCCCCAGCTCTTCAACTCAAACGACAAATAAAAGAGTAGTGTAATATTGCTATGAGCCTCCTTAAACCAATGGCGAAACTTCAGTCTGGTCACCAATGGTACAGACTGTACAATTTCATTTCGTGCATGCTTATATTTGTTTTTATCAAGGCAAAAAGGTTTTCTTAAACAGAGATGATAACCTATTTTCAATTTTGGCTGAACTTGGCTCCTTAATACGAAATATAGCCTGGAAATTTAACCGTTTGAGCACCATGGGCTCATTTATTAAGGCTACTAATGACCTAGAGATCACTTTTTGGCTTTTTTTTCCCACTCTGGACGTGGGTCACTGATTTATTTGGAGTCGAGGGGGACCTAGTAGCCTGGAACATGCAATATGGACAACCTTGAGGTTAGAGGGCCAATTTTTGCACTACAATGCTCTTTGCTATATGTAAATAGCATCCATATGCTTTTACTTCCCTTCTTCTTCCTACTTCCTTTAGGCTAAAATGAAGCTGCACTTCAGGCCCATCTAGGAGTTACAAGAATGACGACAACAGCAACAACAACAACAAAAAAGAGCCGCCATTTTAAGTTAAACAAGCAAGAAGTAGTGGCTGTAATTAAAGTATACACTGAAAATTAATTGGCTCATTGGCTAACTGTTCCTCCCTTCTGTGGACATAAGCCAACTGATGGTTTTTAGCTATGGCACCTTGAGCTGTGTCACATGGCTATACATCTGTGTGTATTCATGGATAGTCTATTATATGCATATCATAAGTCAAAACATTTGGGACTAAGAATAGCAGATCTAATTACAATGGAAAAATTCAGCATGCAGGTTCCTAAACAGTGAAATAGTTGCCTGGAGCATATTAAAAATCACATCATACAAGCCCTAAGCATTTTCTTATTAATCTAGTCTCTATGTTAATAAAGCAGAATGGCATATACAATCTGGGGAATATAAAGGCCAATGTTATTCTATTAACCTTATATGTTATCCTATTCACTTTCCTGTCATTAATGAATAAATTAAAATTTCCTCTCTTATTATCTAATTGCTGGATAATTTCAAAATTACAAGATGAGAGTTTTCTTTAGCCAGTCTTCAACCGTCTCCATTCGGCCCGAGATTTCATTGGGCGCCAATGAAAGAGAAACCATCTGTGTTAAGAGATTTTACCTGAGGTATCTGGCAGTGAGTTTCATCCTAATCCATCTGATTTTTCTGTAGCTTTGACAAGCTGACCTCTCTCACTATGTACACTATTGATGCCATTACAGAAGAGTTGTTGGACTGATAACAAAGTCAATGGCCATTGAGAGAAACCTTGGGGAGGGAACGACTGGTTTGGTAAGGGTAAGTTTTGATCACTGGGGCTACAAAATAGTTTTGGTTGTGGCTGGATATGTTGACTGAATGCACTCAGACACAGTAGATTAATTTCCAAACCAGTTGCTGGGAGGATGGGCAAATGGGCATGCATCTTTACCATTTTTCCTAGACTTCAGGTAAAGTTGTTAAGAAGTTGATATTCTTACGTATGCTAAAGTTAACCAAAACACAACTTACTTTAGAAGCATTACAGTTTCATCTGTCTTTTATCAGGATCCTTAGTTTGGAAATGATCTCATGAGACTGTTCAAAGTTGTCTCTCCTGCTCTTTTGTTTACTTCGACCTCTTTTTGATGCCCTTCCTCTTCCGGGTCCTCAGGCCAACTTCTGGTTATTCAGAGGCTTCCACAACTGTGCACCACTGAGAGTTCCTCGTGTTATTTTTGTATATTTTCTCTCTCCTCCCTACTTCCTTTCTTTCATTCACCAACTTAAACACGAGAAAATGCTATTTTTTGGTGGTATTGAGAAAATACTTTTAATTTTCCCTGACCAAATTCTGCGAAAGCTTTGTGTGCAAGACACAGTTGGAAGAATCGCCCAAGGCTGCCACAATTCTGTTGTAGTTCCTCCTCAGAGATTCGTTTGACATGCAAGTATCTGATGTTAAGCTAGGTCTCAAAAGGAGACTAGGATTAAATAGAAAATCTGGATCAAAACCCTGGATTAAAATCCACCTGGTTTGTACGTGTGAATCATCGCATGTAAGAGAAAATCAGGAAGTAAAGGGGAGAATAGAAAAGACAAATATTTTATGCTATTCTCTTAGTAAAGTGCTACTCATGTTAACAACACCAATAGCAAAGCTGCCCAGCTTCCAAAGCCCTTTGATTAGGGACCATCTCAAAGGGGAAGAAGCTCTCCCTCAGGCAGAAGGTTAAAGAAAATACAACACTCACTTCAAATTCCATCTCCAAACACATCTTATTAGGATGCTTTGTGCTCCAAAGCTCATTTGAGCTGGGCAGCACAGCTTATGAGGCCCAGAAAGCATCCGCTTTTGCTGATCCCGGTCACCAGTGAAACACAGCTGGCCGTATTCCACATTGCGGAAACACCTATGATATTGCTGGGTAATTTCAAAATTACAACATGAGAGCTTCCTTTAGCCAGTCTCCAACTGTCCCCATTCTGCCTGGGATTTCAATGTGTGCCAATGCCAGAGAAACCGTCTATGTTGAAAGACTCTACCCAAGGTGTTTGGCAATGAGTTTGGGCTAGGATACAGTTACGGAGGGTTCCGGTTAACAAGGTCCTGTTAATACTCAAGAGTCCCGAAAAGACATTTTGGACAGAGCCTACCGCTTTTGAGGCCCTAGCGTCTGTCTCCAAGTCTACCTGCCAATTTAGGCTTTTCGGGTCCAGAGAGTACTCCACAGGGAGTTAGCGATGACGTAGGAAGGTTGCATTATGGTGCCTTCACATTAGTGCACTTCGGAAACATCTTACTCCTTTGTCCTGCATAAATGGGACCTAATGAGATAGCCAGCATATGTTTACCTGGTGCTGAGTCTACGCCACAGAGGGCTCTAGGGCCTGGCCCCCATGTGTTTGCAAGGCTTTTGGAATAGGTCAAGCTGTGGATAGCTTAAAACTTTAGAGACAGCCATTTTAATAAACCTGTCAATACAATTTCTTTGTAAAGAAAAAACCCAACATTTGTGACTGATTAAGCTGCTTCTATTGAAAGAGAAGCAACAGGTCTATCTCTTTAGATCTTTTATTGAACTGCAAGCAGAGCATCAATAACTGCTCCTCAGCTGGAAAAGAAAATTGATTCCAGGTTTAACCCCTCATTTTCAAGGTTCCTTTAATCCCATAGAACTCAAAAGCAGACAGAAAATGAAAAGCCAACAAAACCCCCAACAGGAAAGGGGTCAGTGGCTTCTGCCCCAGACATCTCAAATGCAACATGTCCCAAACTGGCCTTGCTGTCTTTCTCCCCAAATGCTTCCCTCCTCAGAACTTCGTTACTGTCAAGGAACCACTGTCCTCCGGGGCACTCGGGCTCCCAATTTCTGTGTCATCACTGACTCCTCACTCTCACTCATTCCTCAAAAGCAGTCTGGGATCAAAGCCTACTGGTTCTACATTCACCCTTGGCTTTCCTCTCCTTTGATGCTGGCCCTATCCTGGCACAGGCCCTCATCGTCTTCCACCTGGATTAGTGCAGTAGCCTTTTGGTTGATCACCCTGTCTTATATCTCTTCCAACTCAGCTCTCCAAGTGATCTTCTGATTGCAGGTCCAACCATGTCTTACTCAATAAACTCCAGTGGTTCCCTCTCACCTTCAGGATCAAATACAAGATCTTCCCTTTGGCATTCAAAGCTCTTTATAACTTGGTCCCTTCCTACTTTCTGGGTCTTCTTGTGCTTTTCCATGCTGCTCTACTCTATGACTCATCCACACTGACCTCTTTGCTCTTCCTTGTTCCCCAAACTCCATCTCCCCCTTGACTTTTTTTTTTTAATTTTTAAACCCTTAACTTCTGTGTATTGACTTATAGGTGGAAGAGTGGTAAGGGTAGGCAATGGGGGTCAAGTGACTTGCCCAGGGTCACACAGCTGGGAAGTGTCTGAGGCCAGATTTGAACCTAGGACCTCCCGTCTCTAGGCCTGGCTCTCAATCTACTGAGCTACCCAGCTGACCCCTCCCCTTGACTTTTTATTGGATGTCCCCCATGCCTAGAATGGCCTTCTTTTTCTCTATTTTCTACCTCCCTTCTAGTCTCAGCTCACATTTTCCCTTCTGGAAGTGGCCTTTCATAGCCCCACCCCTAAATGCTGGCACCTTTCCTCAGATTAACCCTCTGTATATCTCACATGTAAATATTTGTTAAAGTGTTCTCTCCCACTCTTGTCTTTCTTTGTATCCCTGGGACTTAGCACAGCATCTAACACAGTAATGCACTTGCAAATTTTGTTTGTTGACTTGACTCGACTATCACTATGGGCAAAGATGCTAGCAAATCATTTATGGTCATAGATTTGAAGCAGAAAGGAACCCTAGAGATCATGTAGTCCAACCCTCTTCTCTTACTGAAAAGTAAACCAAGGACCAGACAAGAGAAATGACTTGCCTAAAGTCACACGGGTATAAATAGGGGTCAAGTTTTCTAACACTCTTTATCATGCTACTTCATCTATGATCATTAGACAACCCAGCCTAGCTCATGGCTCACACGTGCACTCAAAGAATGGTAGTCAACTTATATTGTCTTGAAAATGACTGGTAAGGAGACATGAAGAATGGAGGGGGTGATGAATTACAAATCTAAGACTTCTTAAACATGATGTCAATAGTGGGCCAAAAGGTGAAAAATCTCATCAAAATACTGCTTAGGAATTAGAAATGGAAGAGACATCAGAGGGCTCATCTAGTCCAAAAGCCTAATTTTAGAAAGGTAGAAACTAGAGGCCGTAGAGGGGAGCTGCCTTGGCCAAAGTCATACACTTAGGAAGTTACCAAGCTGGGACTTAACCCCAAGTACCTTGTCTACAAATCCAGTGATCCTCCACCTGCTGCCCTTGTTTATTATCATCACCACACAGTCCCTAATTCACTGTCTCTCATGCCACATTTTCTATCACTTGCCAAGCTTTGTTGATTCCACGACATCTGCAAATTCTCCTGCATCCATCCCGTTCTCTTTACTCACAAGACTACCATCTAATCTCTCCCCAAGAATCTTCAATGGTTCCCAATTGACTTGAGGATAAAGTACAAACTCTTCTGTTTGTATTTAAAGACCTTCACAATCTGTCTTCATTGCACATTACTCTCTCTCGGCAACATTATGGGCTAGCCAAACTGGTTTATTTGCTATTTCTTATACTCAACATTCCATCTCTTTGGAATCAGTGCTTTTGCACAGTCTTCATCTCCTGCTTGCCCTGCCCTTCCCCTTTCTCCCCCCTACCCCCAATCCCTGGAAACCTTTCTCATCTCACTACAAATAAATACTTTGGGCATGCCTAGTTTCCTTCCAGGCCACCTCCTACAGGATGTCTTTCCTGACTCCCCCACTTATTAGCTTTTCTTCCCTACCATGAAATTACCTTGTTTTTAGTTAACATTTTATTTCTCTCAGCAGCATGTCAGCACCTTGAGGGCAGAACCGATTTATTTTTATCTGTGTTTCCCCAGAGAATAGTGCATAGTAGGTGTCTGACAAGCCCGGGGAATGTTGTTGCTATTGGAATTCAACTTTCTATCCCCAATGCCTAGCACAACAATTATATGCCTCTTACACAGGGGGTACCAATCAATGTCTGCTGAATTGAACTGAAATTAAAAGAGCACTTGGAAAGAATTATTCTTGAGAAACGTGATTAATATCATTTTCCTAGGGGGGCTGAGAGAGAGCCTATATTGGCTAGTCTATCATTTTAGCCTCTGATCACTGGTTCAAAATTCATCAAAATGCAGCCATTAGTGAACTCAAGTCAATTCCTAGCAGATTCTTAACACGAGCCTCATATTACCTTCTGTCACCTGGGACCGAACAGACTAAAAAGCTATCTGTGCATCCAGGGATGTTCTATCAACTTCATCACTTGGCACGGCAAAATGAGGACTTCAGGGTTAGGGTAAAAATGGTTTGGTTTTGGTAAGTGGAGAACAGCAGTTTGTATGTTTTGGCAGCCCTCTGGCTCACCCAGGAAGGATATAGTTCTCGAAGGGACCCTATATCTCTCAATGATGAAATGTATCTGTATCTCGTATTATTAAACAGCACTTTCAGCTCAGGGCTCAGGATTGATGCTAAAATATCTTTTTTTTTTTGAGGAAAAACTTGGTCCAAAGAATGGTAAAAGAAAAAAAAGTGAGATGGAGAACAGAGAATATGAAGAGATTCCCAAAGCTGCAAATGTCTTCAGGGTGAAATTTTCTTGACATGTACTAATATGCATAGGTGACTTGGTAGATATAAACAGTGAAAGGCAAGAAAAGAGCACATCTTCCTTTAGAGAGGAATCGTATTCAGTTTTGTTTACAACCCCAAGCTCCAAGGCTGAACATTTGGTATCTTTAATTTGTATATGATAATGTTCCCATGCCAGCCTCATGATCCGTTTAGGTATTTGAGGGAATTCAACTTAGCATTTAAATGCATCCTAATTGCTTCGTTGATGTTTATGCAGATGACCTGTATGTCTGCTTGGCATGTTTAATATTGTTTTTGATGGGGGGAAGTGGCAAAAATGTAAAAGGTATGGGACCAAAATGCCAAATTGGAAGCTTTCCCATTTAGAACTTGGATTTATCTATTGTACGTGGACTTGAAACACTCTCTCGGGAGCCTTGATACATCAAGCTGTAACATTAAAAAAGTCTTTAGAAAAGAGAATGTGTTAAGCAAGTTGATAGTAACTTGTTGGCAGTGTGGTAAAATGTGTGGTAAAAAGGCCTGAGTTCAAATCCTGGCTGTGCCGCTTGGTTATTTTTGAGAACTGGATGAAGTCACTCAGATTTTCTGGTATTCAAGTTTCCTCCTCTGTAAAGTGACATGGTTGATCTATGACTTCTCGCCTCTTCTCTCTCGAACCACTCCAGTACTACTCCTCCCTACTTTGCCCCCACTGCTGGGGCAACTGCCTCTACTTTTGCCCTTCACTCTCTCTTTGCTACAGACTACAGATATACAGATATATGGGGGTTGTTTTCAAATGCAAACAATGTCACTGATATCCAGTACACTTACCTGCTCAATATCATCCTCATCACTGCTAATTTTCAGGTCGTCTTCAAGCATTCTACAAGAAACAAATAAACAAACCTCAGTTATAAACTTTAAAATCCTTTTCAAAAATGTATAATTGTCATGGAATCTATCTTTTAATCATTCAAGCAACAATCAACAAATATCCATTAATCTCATCAACAGAACATAAGAATAATTGAATGGATTCAAGAGTATATAAGCTGCTTGGCTCTGTGACCTCTTGTCTAAAGATAGACACTATTTGCACACAATTTCCCTCTACAAACCATGGAGCTGGTATGGAAGGGTCATATGGATTTCAGTTCTCATCGATGTGGGCATTCCTTCCAACAATGCAGATTGTATCCCATACGTGCCTACCTATCCAGTCCGTCCCACTTTTCATCAATATGTTGGAGGCCTTCCTACTTTCTCTTGAAAACTGAGAATATCAGTGAAGCCTGCAGGATTGCTTGATCTATTAAGAATTTTTATTTGACAAAAAGAAATAATATTTTCTCATCTCCAGAGACAGTCCACACTTGCTGTGCACAGAACCTTTTTCATGTATTTTGGACTGGATTCTGCAATTTGGGGCTAATACAATATCAAAGAAATGGACTGAGCTCATGCTGGAGACTGGCCAGCAGCTAAAAGTACCAAGGTCTCATGGTCATCCTAAATGAAAGACAAAGAACCACAGGCTAAACAGAGCAACCTAGTCAAAGCCTTCTGGAACCTTTCATAAAGAGAAATCATTTAGAGAGCTAGTCTCTAAGTAATTTATCTTGTGGTGACCTTTGTTGTTGTTGGACACAAAAAGATCCGGTCATGAGACCAGCAGTCATTAACACCTGGGTATATGACAGATGTCTTCCTGTACAATTTAATCTAAAGATGTGATCCTATGACACGGATAAGAAATATTTCTTTCAAAGGCAAAGAAAGCATCTTGGAAAAATATGAGTTTAGCCAACTTTGGAGATCAAATGGCACTTTCAAAATTGTTTATTGAATAGATGCCTTTGTTTCTATGGGAGCATCATTTCCAGTGTTGCCCGCTATTGGAAAACAATCCTTTGTGATCTATTTCCATAGTCCTTGGTTGTGGCAACAGGACAGATATACCATTGCACACTGAACACCACACTAGCCTTAAAGAAAAGGTCTTATTGTTATTGGGATACTAGTTAAGATGCCCCAAAAGGCAATTCTTTTAGGCCTGTCCCACTTAGTAACAAGCCAAAGATGATTTTATACCTTATGAAGGTGGCCCACCATTTGGATCAGCTGAGTCTACTTGGACAGCTCCAGAGCACTTAAGTCTCCAAAGGGCTGTGGGCCGCCTCACCCAAGGAAGGTCTCATATTTGGAATTCCTCACAGTGTTGAAATCAGGAATGCTTCCCAGACTGAAGGACAACCTAGACCAGGCAGGGGCCCGGTCGTGATTCTGTCTATGGTATTATTCTGCCTCCCTCAAAAAGGAAACTTTAAAATTGGCAATCTGAAAAAAGATATTAATGATTCCATTAAAATTAGGAAAATATCCAAGAAAAGTGATCATCTAGAAAGCCTGCTAATAAAGCATCTATCAGTATCACTTTCTGTCTTGTAAGAACATGGCATGTTTACTGAGGTCTCAGAAGATAAGGTGGGCATAAAATATGATCGGGAGGAAGGACAACTGTTGGAGTTGGTGTTAGATAAACTAAATTTCCAGGATTTATCAATTCCCTTCAAGATGGTAACGGATACAGAGAAGACAAAAGAGAAGGGGAAAAAAATCGCGTCTTGCCATTTCTTTAACAGTTACAAACTCATCACTACAAACACAGAATTCATTTTTGCATGCTATGACGAACAAGGAATGTACTGTTCGTTTTAGCTAGAGGATCCAAATATTAAAAATTCAAATGCTTCATTAAGAGACTTCATTATTCATTTTGCAATGAACAGTTAGAAATTCAATTGACAATATTTATGGAGCACTGCCTATTTGTGAGAGACTGTGGGTCGGGCCTTCGGGGGGGGGGGTCAGTAAATAAGCATTAATTATGTGCTTACTATATGCTGGGCACTGTTCCAGGTGCCAGAGGGGGCGGAAAAGGTAATGCATGGCTCACGTTTGAGTTGGGAAGACAATATGCAAATAACTGCACAAGCAAAGCTACATACAAATGGAAGGAAATCCTAGAGGTAAGCCATTAGCAATGGGGTTCTAAAGAGGAACAGGAGATGATTTTGGTTCTTTCCTTAAGTTTCTCATTCAGTGGAAAGGATAAGACAAGTTTGTAAATAACCAGAGAGCAAGGAAGAATGTGATCAGTGTTAGAAGAACAGCATGGATCAAGGATGATGATGGCTTAGTAAAGGGAAAGCCAGTGAATGTGCACTTCAGCAGACAGAGGAGGCAACTGAATGAGGCTTTAAAAGACAGGGAGGAGGTGGGGACAGCTGGGTGGCTCAGTGAATCGAGAGCCAGGCCTAGAGACGGGAGGTCCTGGGTTCAGATCTGACCTCAGACACTTCCTAGCTGAGTGACCCTGGGCAAGTCACTTAACCCCCATTGCCTAGCCCTTACCACTCTTCTGCCTTAGAACCAAAGCAGAGTATTGACTCCAAGATGGAAGGTAAGGGTTTTAAAAAAAGAATTAAAGAGCACTTTCCATATGTTAGAATCCACTCAGGAGGGTAGCCAGGCATCTCAGGGGTCCTGGGTCCATATCTGGCCTCAGATACTTCCTCACTGTGTGAACCTGGGCAAGTCACCTGACCCCCATTGCCTAGCCCTTACCACTCTTCTGCCTTAGAACCAAGGCAGAAGGTAAGGGTTTTAAAAAAAGACAGAGAGGGCTTCCGGGTTAAGATGGCGGCAGAGTAAGAAGCAGCTCTTAACCTCTCCTGACCGAAACATACAAAACTCCTCAAGGGGACATAAAAACAAGTCCAGACGAACGGAGGAACCCCACAACAGGGCACAGCGTGGAAGGTACGTGGAATCGAGACATTTCCAAGCTAAAAAGGGCTCTCACTCACTCAATCGCGAGCTGAGCAACCGCCCCACCCCCACCCCCTCCACACTCACCTATAGCTCCGAACCCAGCTAAAAAGAAATAGAGCAAGTTTGGGGCACCCATCGAGTCATCAGCAGCT
>NC_058136.1:29735662-29735951 GCF_016433145.1 Gracilinanus agilis | reverse complement strand
GCCAGCTGAGTAGAGGCGTGGGTGGAGGCAGAACTAAGCCTAAGTGGGGAACCAGTGCAGACGGGTATACGACTGTGGAAGCAGCGCCCTGAGACTTGTAAAGAAACCTCCAGCAGAGGATCAAGCAAGAGGGCCCACCAGGGGGCTTGACCTTGGAAAAAACCAGAATTCAGACCTCAGGAGCCAATAGATTGGGAACAGACACTGAGCCCGAGGATAAAGCTGAGAAGCTGCTGGGCTAATGATGGCTACTCAGCATCAGCATCAGGAGGTTCAGAAGAGAAAGAAT
>NC_058136.1:29707041-29730677 GCF_016433145.1 Gracilinanus agilis | reverse complement strand
GGGGGGGGGTTGAAGGGGAAAGGAGGAGCATGTATCATGTAACCATGTTAAAAATGAATATTAATAAATGTAAAAAAAAAAAAAAAGACAGAGAGGACTTAACCAGTGGAGGGGTGTGATGGATAGGTTTCTTAGGGAGGATTGTCTCTGGTGTAAAGAGCAATATGAACAAAGCGGGGCAAGTAGATTTTTAAAGGTAGGTAGGTGGTGCAGTGGATAGTGTCAGGCCTGTAATCAAAAGATCTGAGTTCAAAATCCAGCCTCAGACACTTACTAGCTGTGTGGCCCTGGGCAAGTCACTTAACCTGTTTTTCTGCCTTAATCCATTAGAGAAGGAAATGGCAAACCATGCCAGTATCTTTGCCAAGAAAACCCCATGGACAGTCTGGTCCATGGGGTTACAACTATGCGGACACAACTGAATAGTAACAACGACAAAAGGTTTTGGTGAAAAAGTTTGGAAGGAAGGTGCCTCGAGTGTGAATCTGGGAGGTAGTGTTAATGAAGACTGGCTAATTAGGTTAGAGGCCCTTGAATGTCAAAGGAAGAAAATGTGCTCTGATAATTTTATTTTATTTATTTTTATTATTTTGAATATTTTCCCATAGTTACATGTTTCATGTTCTTTTCTTCCCCCAGCCCCCCTCCCACCCCGTAGCCAACGCACAATTCCACCGGGTTGTTACAGATATCATTGATTAAGACCTAATTCTATATTATTGATAGTTGGTCTAGAGTTAGCCTGTGACTTTCCAATCCCGAATCTCCCTCCCTGGCCATCCATCGCTCTCTCTCCTATATGTGTTGTCTCCCCCAGTAGAATGGGAGCTTTCGGAGGGAAAAGGCCAGCTTTGCCTTTGTCCTTGTAACCCTGGTGCTTGGCACATAGTAATCACTTCATTTTTTACTCTTTCATTTGTTTAAAACACTAGAAGAACCCAGTTCTTTCATGTTTCAGTTGGAACAAAACACCCAAATAAATTATCTTAGTTGCTTCGTATACATGCTGTGTAAATATTTTTCCAGGGTCCGGGCAAACCCATTTTTGTACTAGAATTTTTCATATCATTGCTGCTAAGGCCAAGGGTTTGATAGAACGCCAGGGAGATGAATAATGGAGAAAAAAATATTCCCTGGAACAAAGGTCTTTCCTGGAAGATGGGATCATCTATCTAATGGTCCAGAGAATGGCTTCAGGGTCAGTATGGTGAAATGAAAGGCAGTCAAGGAGACTTTGGCTTTAGTACCGGGGCTGGGTGACATTGGACAAGTCATTTCAACTCTTGGCTCCATAGCTCATTTGATAGCTTTTTCAATAGATGACAAGACAGCCTAGAATAGTAATTAGAGTACTAGACTTGGAATCAGATACTTATTAGTTGCATGATCCTGGATAAAACCCTTAACCTAAACTCAGTGGGCTCAATTTCCTCATCTGTAAAACAAAGGAGTTGGACTCGATGGCTTTCAGGGTCTCTTCAAGCTCTTCAAGACTTATCTGTTATCTTTTGATCCTAAGACAGCAATTACTACCTTCCTTTAGTTGTCACTTTTCTAAAGCAGCCACGCTCAAGTCCTTCAAACATTTAATAGAACAAGATTTCGACGCCCCCTCATCATCCGGGAAGCCTGCCTCTGGGCACCCTCGGGTACCTCTTAAAATGGAAAGAAACACGGCTTGACCAGAGCGGGACAAAAGTCTGCCAGAGAGGTATACTAGAGAGAAGTTGAAAAGGCTTGAAGCTGACCTTTAAGCAAGAAAGAAGAAAAATATCTGCTACAGCGGAATAAGGTATAAAAACAAATGCGCCCTAGGAGGTCCTAAATGCAACAGGATAAAGGAAGCTACTTAAAAGGGCACACAGTAGCTGCTTCCTACTTGCAAAGAAACACTTTTGCTTTTTGGAATTTGGAAAGAAAGGTATATTAGAGGCCTGTGAGAGTATATATGGATTTTAGATGCTCACCTTAATTTGCTTGTGCTAAATTGTGCTTCTGCACAGTACGATCCATGTATACCTGGGCCTGTATGTGTTGTGCCTATTCGATTAAGTCATCAAGCCCAAGGATCACAGATTTAGAGCCAGTAGGGACCACGGGGTTCATCAAGTCCAAAGCCCTCATTGAACAGATGGGGAAACTGAGGTCCAAAGAGAAGATCACACAACCAGTTGTAAATAGGAGAGGCAGAATTTGAAGCCAGGTCCTCTGACTCGGCCTTGCAGGCTCTAGGGGCTTGATGGCATTCTTAGCAGGCCACTCCACTGACCATGAAAATCTGGGCCTCCATTTACAAGTTTTACCCCATTACCTTTAAGGAAGGGCTTATCTGAAGCACTGAACCTATAAAACAGATTTTTTTCTGAAAGAGGGAAAAGATAGCACTGAGGGGTAGAGCGGGAGTTCTTATTTTACGAAATCGCAATATGTACAAGTGAGACCAGAGATGCTTCTGTTTATTGTGAGGGGTAGCAGAATAACAACAACAACAACAACAACAACAACAACAACAACAACAACAACAACAAAAACAAACCAACCTTCTAGAACAAGATAGAAAAGACAAACTGCTGTGTGTGTGTGTGCGGGTGATTGCCAAAATGAATCCAGTGATGCTCTTCCTATTCTTGGCAAGTTTGCAAACATGAGCAGTGACTCAGCCATTAACTTGCCCTTTCCTTCTCTGGGCCTCAGTTTCTTCTTCTGCAAAATTAGGAGCTTGGACTCTTCTAGGATCTCTAAGCTCCCTTCTAGAGCTCCTGTTCTATGATGCTCTTGATTCTAATTTCCTAGTTTTTTCTACTACCTCCCTACCCTGCAAGCTCTGTCCCTCAATGAAACCAGGAAATCCTTCTGTTTTCAGAAATCCTCTTGAAGACAATGAGGCAATTTCTTTTTCTGGTCTAGCTATCCTAAGTCATGGAGGTTATTTCAGACTTTTAACGGATATTTTGCTCAGTCTTTGGTGGTGAAAGGCGGAGAGAGCTCAGGGAAACCAAGTCTCAGAAGGCCTCCTGAAAGATGGAACAGGAAAAAGCATTCTTCCCTAAAATCCTGTGGGATCTTTACCCAGACTGAAGCATCAAAGACATGGCAGCATCGGTATGCTCTGGCCTCCAGCACCCCTCCCTCCCTCCCTTCCCACTCAATCATTTCAGGAAATAAGAACAAAACACAAGACCACATCTAGCCTGCTTTGGCTGGGAAAAATACGTTATGCCCATGAATGAGATCACAGAGTCCAAATGGTCACCATTGATAACAAGGGTGTGAAATGGATGGAGCCTTTGAAAAGAATGCAGTTCTTCCTTAGTCACATCCTCCCGAGGGTGCATGAGCGTGCCTGTGTGTGTGCATGTATGTACGCAGTGGGGTGGGGGGGGTGGAGGAACAGAGGACCTAGATACTTTCTAGAGCGATTTGGCTTTCTTATCATTAGCACATTCTTTGTGTTTTTTCCAATTTGACTTGTATTAATAAGCCTTAAATACCAAACAGGTAAAAGTCAAATCCTTGCCTCTTAAGGAATGAAACAGAACCCTCATTAACTTAACTACCACAATTTATGGTGTGTCATTCGGAGGAGATCCCAGCATATGTCTCCCATATAGCTATACGGCAGCATCCGACTATATCTACCAGCATAGACATAAGAACTAAATGTAAATGCACGGGGATTCTTACTTCTACCAAGAGGCCATCTTTTCCCCTTTGAACTGCTCCTGAATCAATCCCAGAAACTCAAATGTTTTATTCTATAGGCATTCTACGGAATTTGTTTTTCATTTCCTGGGTACATCTCTGCGTTATCATGTAAACGCCAAGCTGAATAATGGACATCCAGAGTATTTTCAGTATGTATTACACACTTCGAGGCACAATTTTATCATTTATCAGGGTTTGTCAGTGTAAAAGCACTGAATGCTGGAGTTCCCCAGAGTTGTTCATAATACAGTGGACAAATTTACAGATAAACAAAAACAAATGATAGAATGACAAAGGAAAACAAAGGGGGAAGCATCCATTGTGTTAATCTGGAAATTCAATATTCATTCTTTTGTTGAAATGCGTGCTATTTCTTCATGGAAAATAAGATGTTAAAGTACAACAGGAAGAATGAAAGAAGAAATACACTAACATATAAGAGAAAAGCAGCTTGCGTTCCAATGAAATACAACTAGAAGAACACTGGATTAGGAGTCACAGGACCTAGGTTCAAATCTAGACTCTTTCCACCTACTCCCTTGCGGCCTTGGTCAAGTCACTTCCCCTCCTTGGGCTTTAGTTTCCTTATTTGTAAAATGAGGAGGTTGGACTAGATGTTCTCATCTAGGGTCCCTTTCAGCTCTGTGGAAGAGGAGGAGACCATAGGTTATACCAGTGATTCCCAAAGTGAGTGTCACCGCCCCCTGGTGGGTACTGCAGCGATCCAGGAGGGCGGTGATGGCCAAAGGTGCATTTATCTTTCCTATTAATTGCTATTAAAATTTTAAAAAAAATTAATTTCCAGGGGGCCAAGTAATATTTTTTCTGGAGAAGGGGGCGGGAGGCCAAAAAAGTTGGGGAACCACTGGATTATACAAATACCATTTCCCTTCAATGCTGTAGAGTAGCGTGGATGTGACCCTGGGTTCTCATACGTTATACTAGCAGGATACAAGCTCTGATAGATTCTATGCCAAGGTGGCAAAGGCTTCACTTATCGGCTTACTGACAGGCTGTGCCTGCTGTCCAAGGTCAGCCTGGTTAAGTGCTTAAGTGACCAAAAGGTAAGAGATTCTATTCCCTTGACCACTCTAATGCTTAATAATTATAATAATAATAAGCCTGTAACTTATTACATACTGGTAACCAATGTCCTGAAGATTTATTCTACTATCTCATTTTTCTCCCCAAAGGGCTCAGGCAAGACTTCACATGTTATTCTACTAAGAAGGGACTTCTGGGGCTGCTCTGCTCTCAGGAAGTGATATAACACACCCGTTACAGAATCTGGTCAGTCCCCCTGAATCCTACTTGGGGGGGGGGAGCAAGATGTCTTCCTAGGAAATGTTCCATTGTGTGCCCTGATGAAGAATGCTAAGTCATCCACAATCACTCAGCCTCACGAGCAAGTCCTTCTCGTGAACAAGGCCAATATTTGAACGATGGCTGTCAAGGGTCAAAGGGTATCTCCTATGTCCACAGACGAGCAGTTTTCCTTGGTTCAAATCTATCTGACCTGCCTGTTGCCCCGGCCTTCAACAGCCATAATATTTGAAGTGAGCTAATCATAGACTTTGTTAGGAGAAGAGAGCCTTGAGCAATGCACGCAAGCGTTCAAGGTAAAATAACAAGCCCTAGCTGTAACTGTCAACCACCCCCTCTGGGGAGGCAAGAACCATGGGCAGATCCATTGGGAAGGGCTTTGGAAATGAGAATTCTTTTCTCTGATGCCTAAATGTTTCTTCTTGAAACCAATTCGTATTCTTGATGACTCATTGGGCAGGCAGGATGGAAAACAAACATGCTGGAAGAATCAGTGACACCATTTGTTCTGATAATTACTCCAAGTTAAATAATGGTGAGGAGCTGCCAAGGCTTCCAAGTACATTCCTTTCATATAGGTAAAGAACAAGATGAAATGTAGACACATCAGTTTCTATTTCTCCATTTCATAAATTATTAATCCTTTAAAAATACATCAGGGTCTTATTGATATTCACTTTGGCTGGCAAGCTTTACAAATGCAAAAAATGTCTGTGAACCTGATAGAGAATGTGATCCTATTGTTTTAACAAAATGAGAATTGTTTTCGAAGGGGCTCCTGGATGTCTGTGCACATATTTTCCCTAAGTAACAGAATAAGGCGGGTATTTCTCCCGAGAATAGAACAGTTATATTGATGCACTTGGCTCCAGACCCCATCTTGCACTGGCAGTAATACAGGCATTTTTGCCTTGGTATTTGGAGTAATGGGATTGAAATAATTTCACAGCACCTTCTGTGAATGATAAACACGTTTGCTAATACGTTGAGTGTTTGCACAATAAATTACAGTACATGGTGTTACACTCACACTAATATTGAAACCCAGCCTGGTGAGCCATTTAATCTTCCTTTCCAAAAAGTTAACTTCCATTAATGTGAGCTTCCTGTTGTTCATGGGTACACACGTGGACAGCTAATTTGCATAGAATTCCACATATAAATATTAGAAATGAATACTGATGAGAGGTGTGTGCATGCATGCACTCTAGGGATCCATACATAACCCTATACTCACACACATATATATATATTTTTTTTTTTTAAAAATATATGTATAGTATATAGCTGGGTAGCTCAGTGGATTGAGAGCCAGGCCTAGAGAAGAGAGGTTGTAGGTTGAAATCTGGCCTCAGACACTTCCTAGATGTGTGACCTTGGGCAAGTCACTGAACCCCCATTGCCTGGTCCTTACCGCTCTTCTGCCTTGGAACTGATACACAGCATTGATCCTAAGACAGAAGGTAAGAGTTTAAAAAAAGAGAAAGAAAGAAAATACGATGCCTATGAGTGCTATTCAGCCACAGATAAGAAAGAATGGAGTTTCCGATTTTGAGATGCTAAAGAAATCCAGATGCAGAATTCCAAATATTTACCTATCGGAAACCCTGGCAAAATGATTATTCTCAGCCTGCTCCTGAGAGGCCCTAATTTTCCAAGATCACAGAGAGGTCGAAGCGGCCACAGAGGCATTTTAGTCTAACCCCCTCATCTTACAGATGGGGAAACTGAGGTCCAGAGAGGTCAAATGATTTGAACAAACTCAAACTTATAGTAAATTTCAGAGGCAGGATAGGAATCCAGGTCCTTTGACTCGAGAGCTCTTTCCTCTGTATTTTAGTGCAAGTCTCCAAACAAAAGCCTTCCTTTCCTCCCATGACAGTGAGAACGTAAAGGACAGCACAACAAAATGAGAAGAGTGTTTTCTGGGACTACATGGGATAGAATTAGAAACTATTCACAAGAGTTTTGAGTTTTATATAGGAAAGATACTTTTCTATCTGCTTTATTTTGCTATTTCTCAGTCTTTTCTTATTCCTTTTCTCCTATTTCTATAGTGTTCTGAGGTTAAGATATATTTTAACAACCTAGTAAGGCGGGTAGTACAAGCATTATTATCTCCATATCTCCACTGAAGGTGGGGGATGACAGGTGCAGAATGTTGCATACATTGCCAGGTGTGATCACGATGTTCATTTCACTTAACTTTTTCCTGATAAAGGCGAGTTCATTGGATATGAATGAGGTTATTTTGGAAACAACTGTGAAATAAGAATAACCTTTCCGCCCAATAAAATGTTAAAGTAATATATGAATGTTTAAAAAAAAACAAATTAAAGAAGCAGGTAACTATGTGGCCATAGTTATAAAGAAGCAGAGAACTATCTGAGCAGGCACGGCTGAGGCAGTCAAGAATCCATCTTCTCCTCCTACCTGGTAGGGTGAGGTCCTATAGCCAAAATTGGATGGCATGTCCTCAAGACAAAGTTGGTAAAAGATCTCAAAGATCTTTCCTTTCCCCTCAAAGTACAGAAGAAGTGTTACAAGCACTCTGTGTGTGTGCGTGTGTGTGCGTGTTGGAAGGATGAGCCAGGGGAGAGTAAAGGTGTTGTGCTAATGGGTTTTATAAGGTATTTCATAAGGTGAGGTGAAATATGACTCCATCTATTTAGTGAGAACTATTTAGATTGGGGGGGGGGAGTCTTTATCTGAGGTCTAATATACGCACAGTCTAGGAACATAGGCTGAGTTCTCAAGTGAGCACATATTCGGTGCTGTTCATCTACTCTCCCCGCTTTGACATGTGTGATCAGGTAGTTGGACTCCTATTGGGATAGAACCCGACTTTTCATTTCCTTTAGTAATGCAAAATTGAGGTTCCCTTGAACTGAGAGATAATTTCTCTTTAATCTTCCTTTGGTTCAAAATCTGAAATATGACTCGGTAAAAATCGTCACATCCCTCCTTTCAATGCAGAACAGTCACCTGCTCCACTTTTGCCACTAACAGCTGCCGGCGCTCAGAACTTTCTTGAACTTAACAGCGATCTGCTTTCCTCCAAAGAACATCAGCAAGCACCATTTTCCCTTCCCAATCGGCTCAATGGATGCATCTCGGTGGGGCTTCCAGACAACGAGCTCTTTCCCTCCTCTCATCCCCTCTCGTCCTCTCCTCCTTCTTCCCCCCAATATACACCTTCATATGTCTACGTGGTTCTACAGGAGATCACGAAGGCTGCGTGTTCTAGGCGGTGAGAGGTTTGGGCTTTCACCTTGGTATTCGAACCACCCAGTAATAGGGATTCCCCTCCTCCTTGCCTTTGGTTCTTTTTAATCGACCACCTATCAGGACCGGATTGCCTTGTAACTCTCTGCTGAGCTTTCATTTGACAGAGATAGCTGCAATTGTTAATAGGAGCCTTCACTTCTGCCCATTTAACTTGCCTCAGTCTGACAGCTTCACAATAGCCACCTTCCATCTAAAGAAAACCCTGATTTAGTAGAGAGGGAATGTGGGACAACAGGCTGCTCTGTATCTCAGTCTCCAGCGAGTTCTTTTGGGATAAAGTTCCACCACAAAGGCCGAGAATGAAATACTACAGGAAAACAAGATGGTCACGAGAAAGGCTGGGTTTCTCTATATGCTGGGAAAATCAAAAGAACAGCAGTACTTAAAAATAATGGGCCCGGCTTCTCAGAAACACTTGGACTCAGCGGCAAGAGGAAATATTTGTATTCTTGTGGCTATTTTCATATTTGATGGTTAAAACACTAGTTCTACCAGGAGTGTCTGACTCGGCTTTTCTTAATGTTTCCAGATGGTCAATGAGTCCATCCTTCTCCAAGCAGAAGTTTATTTGAGAAGGTACTGACAAAGGGAGAGCCAGGTAAGGATGTCTTCTGTTAGGTAATTAAGTACCCTCAAATGACCACTGTCTAGACAGAGAATCAAACTACGCCTCTCAGTTTCTGCCTTTCTAATAAGCACTTAATATATGCTGTATCTATTTGCTGACTTATTACTGTATGTAAAAGCAGCATGATCTGGAGTTTCAGTGGGCAGGCCTTGGAGTCTGGAAGCCCTGAGTTCAAATCCTACCCCGGGACAGACATTAGATGCACGACCAGCGAATAAGTGCCTTGACCCTTTGTGGGATCCCAGGTATTTCTCTTTCTTTCCCACACTAGCTCTTAAGGGTACCGATATAGGGATCTGCTCTGTGCAAGATATTGTGCTAGGTGCAAACAAAACAAACAAGACTTTTGCCCAAGGAGTATGTGTTCTCCTGGGATGTGTGTGTGTGTGTTGGGGGGGGAGGGATTGGGGTGTTGGGGTGGGGGTGGAATAATACTATGAAATAAAGCAGGTGAGGAATTTTCTAGTCTACCAAAGGCATTATTTAAATAGTTACTGCCCGTTATTATCACCGCAAATTCTAAATTTGGGAGACAGTCCTCCACCAAACTAATACCATGGGCATGCTGGGATATGATAAAGCACTGAGTAACTACCATTCTCCTGAAATCTGGGACATCTCTGAGGGTTCTAGTCTCACGAGTTTCTTGGCTATCCCGTGCTCCACTCTATGTATACATTATACCCAGGAGTATAATACTTTCATGTTCCCAAGTAATGAGACCCTCATCTTCCAGTGAGGTGAGATGGTCTGTCTTAGCCGCCCTCTTTACTGAAAGGTGTCCATATGACTTGAAGTCACATTTAATATGCAATCAAATAGTCTTCATTTGACCCTCCCCCCTTCCCATCCCCAGCATCCCCAACTCTAATATGTTGTTGCCAACGATGGGTGCTTTGTGTAAGCAAGCTACCTGGATCATAGCACGCTCCCAGGAACCTCTTTAAGCCTGTAAGCTATGGTTGCATTTCCACACTGGGAGTTTCTTATATAGACGGCATTATTATATTCAGGTCCAGACACATGTCATGTGTGTATACGGATATAGAACCCAATGAGTTCACGAATTGAAAACACTCTGCAAACTTTAAAGGGCTATATAAGTGGTCACTGTGATGACGATGACGACATCTGTGGCCAGTGGAATAGGAGCTAGGAAGATCTTCCTTTACCACTAAGTAGCTATGGGGCCATGGGCAAGCCTCGGGGCTCTGGGCGCCAAGTTGCAGATCTATCTCACTGGAGAATTTCCATCCCTGCACTGTTGGAATCACCCGTCTGGACTCCCAAATACCTGTATGTCCAAACATTTCCTGCAATGATACTGTGTGAGTGAAAATAAATTGGGCAAAGCAGAGGGTTTGGAACATAACAATCTTAGAAAGGCTGATTCAAAAAATTTCCCAAGAAGTATTTATTTACTTCAGTTTCCAATTCCACATAAATGCAGAGTTTAAAAGAAAATTACATTCGCATCTAAACTAACTACTCATTTTTCCTGATTTTCTCTTAGAGTCTACCCAATTAGGATACGAACATTCTAGGAAAGAAACGGTCATGTATTTACGAATAGGTAGCTGCCACAAGACATCCAAACAAGGGACCTTTTTGGAAACCGACTTTCCAAAGGACAAAATCACCACTGAAACCAACGGGTGTTCTAAGCTAGGTTGAATTCCACCGTTATTCTCGACCCTAAATTCCATCCCCCTCTCCCCAATCATAACAATGGACTAGTGAACCGCCTCCCCTTCCTCTTGTCTGATCAGGATGGGATGTGCCTTATTGGAAGAATTACATTTCCTTTGATCTCATAAACCTCATTTGTTTCATTTTTATTGTAAAATAGGAAATGGAGATTACACCGAGGGGGTATATTTTGCCCTCGGGTTTGTACAGACAATTCTAGCTCATGTCAAGGGGTCTGGCGAATAAGTAACCAGGCAGATTCTAGCTGCTGAACTGTATGGTTGAAATACTCCGGTACCATTCGGGACTCTCGTCCCCGAGAGCATTTCAGATGGCAGTGGTTCAAAATTGCCCGATGCCTGGAGCTGAGAAGCCTAGGCACCAAGGACGGCACTTTTATTTGGGTACCGTTCTCGTGCTCAGTTTAAAAAAGGAAAGGCAGCGGACAGATTCTCTGCTAGCCAATAAGCAGAAGGCCGCAATTCGGAACGGATCTTTACCTACATAGAAATGTATAATATCTCTCTATATGTATTATATATATATATATGTATAATATACATCTATTATACATATATATGTGTAAGCCCTACACACACACACAGATGTATGTCCTTTTATAGGTTTTCTATCTTACGCTATGTATTTAGAAGCTGGCATCTGGTCATTTCTGAATTTCAAAAATCATTTAACCACAGGAATACCATGCCTTGGGTCCAAGGGACTAACTATAGTGAATCATCAAAATGACTCTGAAAATTATTTTACCCTAATTATTTAGAATATGATATCTTCTCCTATTAAAACGTATGCTCCCCCACTACATTTGGGAAAGTGTGTTCAACAATGGATGGGTTTCCTATTAATCCTCTCTAGAATCATTAAAACCTGAGGGTTAACCCAGGAGAGCTACACTTGACAACAGACCCCGGAATCCATAAGGCAAAAAGAAAACGTGCAACGTTTGTCTCTTCTCAACATGATATGAGTAACGGGATCCATGGTATCTTTAAATTATGCTGGAACGCCAGGCATTATGGGGAGATTTGATTTTTTGCACCTATATACTCTGGAATTTCTTCTTTAGAAAGTTACATGGTGCCAGTTTCCCCTTCCATGTTGTGTGTGATGAAATAAGAACTTTGATTTGTACTTTCCTTATTTTATGTTAAAAAAAACAAACAAAAAAACAACTTGCCTACACTTGCAGCTTCTACTGGTTAATCTCGTTTAGCTGATATCCCTATCACTTTGCTTAACTGATTCTAGAGAATGGCTTACATATAACAGATATAAAGTGTTTTTAATTGGGAAAAAAAAGGATTACGACAGATATTTAGGACTGGAAATCGTCCATTCTGTCAGATGTCAGGTTCGTTTAAAAACTAGAACTGGAAGCCTGCGATTACCTATTTGCTCTGTCAACAGACACATTTTAAGCACTTGTTATATCTCGACGGTAGACACAACACAATGCAGATCCTGAAAAGAACAAAACCACTGACCCTGCCTTCCAGGAGCTTACATTCTCATGAGGGCGAGATGACACACTGACACCTCTGTATGTACATGTATGCTACATACAGAGTAGATGGAAGGTGATGATCTTAGAGCAGTGGAGAAGGGAAGGAGGTTAGATTAGAAAAGGCCTCCTGCTGAAGAAAGCCTTGACCCGAGTTCTAAAAGGAAGGCAGAATTTCTTATTTAATCCTAGAAGTAATCGAGAACCACTGCAGATTTCTGAGGTGGGATAGGCAACGAAGGAGGTATGGCGTGGTATGGTCAACCCTGTGTTTTAGGAAGAGCAGTCTAGTAGCTGAGGGGAAGATGGCCAGGAGTGGAGGGCCCTGAAGCAGAGAAACTAACCAAAAGCCTATCACAGTAGTCTATGAGAACCTGCATCAGGACGGTGGCTATATGAAGGCAGGGAAGGGAAAATACATGAGAGATGTTGTGAAGGTCAAGCTTGGCAACCTGAGGGTCGAGGATGGAACAGGAGTTGTGAGCCTGGTTGACTGGGAAGATGGTGGTCCCCTTCATAATGATACAGGAGTTAGGAAGATGGTACAATTTGGGGTAAAGGATGATGAGTGTCATTTGGTACATGTTAAATTTGGGAATGTCTATGGTATATCTAGTTGAAGATATCTGTGAGGCAGTTGGTGATACAAGACTAGAACTCAGGAGAGAGGTCAGAACTGGATATATCTATATGATAGATGCTCCCGGTTTAGGCAACTAAAGATGGCGTAATGCAGGGGCTAATGGCTTCAGGCTTTGAGTCCCTCATCCTGACTCCCTGTAGTCAGCTCTCCATTTGACAAGCATTTCTAAGATGAGTTGTATACCACGGGGCTTCCTGGGAACTCTTTGGGTTTAACCATGCTTTGTGGAATAATCCATCACGTTCTTCTCAATGGGAAGCAAAGTAAGAGGGACATCACTTTGAAAAGTTCAGAAATATACATCATCTTGATATAGCATGAGATAACCTTCTATGGTCATCTGCTCCTTGAGTTATTAACCAGCACTAGATTAAATGTCAATGAGACTAAGTATGCACAATTCCCTGCTAAACAGGTACGAAGTAAGGAGGATTTCCAGGCCCCCCAAACATAATCCAACATGGCTTTGCTCAACATTTCCCACAACTCAGCCAGGAATGACTTCTTTGTCCTAGTCATCATGGTAGTCTTCCACTAAAATAAAGGAGTACCATCTCCCTCCCTCTTCCAAAATATCCACCCACTTAAAAGATGAAGTCTGAAAAGGTACCACACTTTGGCTAAGAACTTGAACGCGCACTGATGATCAGGACATCGATTCCGCAGGGTAGGGCTCTAACAACTACAAATGGACCGAGATGAAAATAGAATAAAAAGTTGTCATTTCTCCAAAAAGTAGCAACTAATCAGCAAATGCTCAAATTTCTATCAACGTATGCTATTGATTCCTTGCTGCTCAGTTAAGCTTTTCATAACTGAATAATAGCAATTCTGTATCCTAAAACATGCATCGGCCCGAATTGATAACTGGGGAAAACTAAAGCGTCTCTTTGTCTGTAGCCCAAATCCAGCTAGCTGGAAGGCAGAAAGAGCAAGGTTTACATATGCTACTCCTAAGGCTGCAGTTGCCTTGTCCTGGAAGGACCAGCTCTGTGAATCAGCAGGGGTCCAGCAATATAAATGGCCTTTTCAATCCTTGCCAACAAGGGTGCTAATTAGTGGCAATTAGAATTGTAGTATTTGTCTGTTGAGCATCTCTCCATAGGCATCGGACTCGAACCACCAACTCCTTTTTTTAGCAAGGACCTAAATACTAGCCACAGCAGTACATTCCTGGAATTGCTGATGGAGTGAATGTGGTCCTGGAGCGAGAACCATATCCCAAGGCTCCAAGCCAGGATAAGACAGAGATTCTTTGGGTACCAATTCAGCAGATGATTCCTATTTATCCATTTATTCCTCTTTATCCATTCAACACTTGAAAACTCTACAGTCTGGTTTAGCCCAGACTCCTGGTTCCAGTGCAAGGAGAAAACCACCCAGGCACTCATTTTGCTCGCTTGCCCCAACATTCTGACACCCAAATTTGGGAGGGGGGGAAGTGATATATTGGTACTCAAAGAAAAAGGTTTTGTTTTGCTTTGCTTTGCTTTGAGAAACCATGAGAGGGTGCAGGGAAGGGTAAAATGCTTCCTTTGGATGTGATGTATTCTGTGCACTCACTCCCTGTGTCTTTCTGTAAAGGCACCTCAATCATTAGTGTTTGCTAATGCAAATCAAAGTGCCCCCTGGTGTTTCTTTCTCCTATTATAACATGCCCTTTCAATCACTGTTTGGGACAGACCAACACCCATGCACCCTGCAATCTTGTGATATTCTGTGTGGCCACAAGAGGACTTTCATTCTTTTCAGAGAGCCCTCATAATTGGCACAGTAGCTCACACATAATCTGGGTTATTTTCTTCCTACAGAAAACCCCAGGTTTCTTGCTTAAAAAGCTTTTCTCCAAGGCATGGGTGCCTTCGGTTATTTCTCTATCTTGACTCCTCTAGGAAGCCTTTGTTCATTTCTAAGGAAATAAGCATAGTCACAGAGTTCTTTACAGAGCTCTCCCCACCTTTACCACAAAATGCCTCATTTTCTTGGTACTTTTTCAGTCCCCTGGAATAAAGCTAGTTCAAATTATTCAGCTGGGGGCTCACTCCCTCGTAGTGAAATGCCACTTAGTTATCCCTTCCAAAAGAGTTAATGCCATGCAAGAAGTCGGAAAAAAAAATCTTTAAAACAAAAACCGAGATCTGACCGCTAGCGTCAGACGTGACACCATTTTAACTGTCTGAACTGTGCAGACTTTGAATACAAGGTCATATTTCATTAGAGTTTCTGCGACTGTTCGGTTCACTTTTTCCAGTGTTTCACCTGTCAGCAGATGAGAGAGCTTGTCAGGAAAAAATTATAGTTAATGGTAGTTAATGGTGGCAAAACTCAATGGACTTGTTTCTATTTGGCTTTACTTTCGGTTGTAATCATGAACGTGTTATGTGAAGAGCTCCTAGGCTGTTCACTGAAAAGCTTCCACTTCCAGGGGAAGGCAACGTAAAGCTTTATCTGATTTATAAAGCAATCTATATAAACCCACTTTTATGTTTTATTTGATTCTAGCCATTAGCCTGTGCTGGAAGTAATTCTGAAATATATGTCACAGTAGCAATTTGCTGTACTGTGCCAAATTAATCTACATAAATCTATACCTGTTTCCAGGGCGTCGGGATGGCAAAACTAGAATGCTGTACATTTGTGGAAAAGAAAGGAAGAGACTCAGACAATTCTTGGAAAATTTCAATGCAACCCTGGCCTTTTGGAGCAACCAGAATCAGTACCACTTCTTTTCTCAACTGAGAAACCTCATACATATATGAACTCCACCACCACCAAGATTTCCCATTTTCAGTTTCAAAATAAGAAATTGCATAAAGGGAGACGCTCTCTTTATCTGAAAAATCACGAAAAAGCTGCAGTCGGATTTTTCTTTTCAAAGTGGGACAAGTTGGAAAATTGGGGCCAAAAGATGCTGGGCTTTAGTAGAAGGCCAACTGGCAACGTAAAACTCAATCCGCATTCGTAGTTTTCTTTTAGTTGCCTATTACATCTCTCCCCCCACCCAACTACGAATTATGCCCCGAATAGCACAGACTTGATTATACTCCATAGGGCTATCGTGTGAGACCTATCTTTGGTTCAGTGCTTAATATCACTTGATTTGTGTGTGGCTTTTTTCCCTCCTGATTTACATAGGAAAAATCAGCAAGGGCTGGCCCGTAAGACGTTTTATCTGGTGGCATCCTTGCCACCTTCGCGTCTCTAAGGCCGATTTCTACTCCTACTGGTCTACTGGTTCTTCTCCGCTTGCCTCCTAGAATTCCCTAAATGTTTCCCACTGACTGCACAGCCCCCACCCTGCTTGCTTCCTCTCCAGAAGCGTATAAAAGAACAGAAAAGCAAGAGAAGGCTCAACTCAAAGCAGGCCATACAGATGCTAGTTACCCTTACATAGAGTAGCTAAGTTGGACATCTGCCTTTACTCTCAGTATAGTCTCAGAGAAAAAAAAAACCTGTGAACCCAAACTCAGAATACCCGCTGCTAGCTCACCAGTGTTCCCTTTACTGCCCTTTAAAAAAGCTACTCTTGCTTTTGTCTAGGCTATATTTCAACCCGAGGTCACACGTGGCCAGTGAATAGTAAATGCATGTTCATAGATTTTTCCAAGACTAAGAAAATGCCAACAATAGCTTAATTTATGGCTACCTAGCTTAGGTGTATAATTGTCAGTAACCTTTCCATAGCAACCATCAGTAGGTTACTTCAAGGAACGGGAAAATCTGACGAACGAAAGTCGTTGTTTCTTAACGATTTCAGAGTATTCCATGTTTCTACCTTAAAAAAAAAAAACCAACCCATGTTTCTTTTCTCCTGCTAAAATCTGTAATTTGGCGCTGGGTGTGTATGGGGGGAAATATATAATTTTTTTCCCAGGGAAATTATCTCAGAACCACATATAAAAACTACGTTAAGATGACGATTAATTAAAGGGAAACTTCTCAGTAAAAAAGGGCAATGTGCCCAGAAAGAAGAATTTTCAGTATAATATTTCTTCACAATATGAAGTATGGCTCATAAATAGCTTTCAAGTAAATCACATTCACTGAACCATAATTTGCTCCAAGAAAAAAAACCCTGAAGATGGAATATTATGAAGGGTGTTTGCAATGTGAATAAATACAAAGAAAATAAGTAATTATCCAAGGAAGAAATATCTATTTAATTTTAATACATCTTTGACACCCAACAATATCTGGGGTGCTTTTATCCCCAATCACCCAATTATGTACTATCAAGAGACAGATAATGAGAGTAAAATAAGATATAATGAAATTTGTAAATTGCTCGTATGTTGTATTTCATTATTGTTCAATGTGATCGAAAGTGATGTTTAAGAAAATAAAGGAATTAAAAATTATAATTAAATGGTATACTTCATACACTGAAACACATTCTTATTTTTATTTTTTTTTAAGTACAAAGACTGTAAAACCTGGCATTGCAGACCATGCCAATCTGGCTGCCTATCCACTGAATGCTATTGATTACAGGAGACATGCAAATGAGCAAGCTAATTTTAAGAAAGGCGGATTCTTAGCCCTGTTTAGAACACGATTTTCTTATTTACTTAGCCAGAGAATACCCTTATTCCTAGATTACTGACACTAATGTGGTTGGGGTAGGGGGAGAAAGGTCATCCAGGTATAGCTATACCTGTGGATTCAAAGATAACTTCTATTCAGATGGCTACTTTCTAATTCAGGCTCCTTTCTTTTTTTTTAAACCCTCACCTTCTGTCTTGGAGCCAATACTGTGTATTGGCTCCAAGACAGAAGAATGGTAAGGGCTAGGCCATGGGGGTTAAATAACTTGCCCAGGGTCACCCAGCTGGGAAGTGTCTGAACCCAGGACCTCCCCTCTCTGGTCCTGGCCTTCCATCTAGTGAGCCACCCAGCTGCCCCATGGCTCGCGTCTGAACTACAATTCAGCATTTTCAGTTACCGGATAGATACCTATATTCAGATGTCCCATTAGCGCTCCAGACTCAACAACTCCAGAACCTAAAATCCTAGCTTCTCCGAGTTGGAAGGCAACTCGGACATCATCGAGTCCAATCTCTCCCTAAAAAGCAAGAATCTCATTGATAAAATGTCCCAAAAGAACAAAGCCTTGCAACGTTTCACTAATATTTCACTTACAAACAAGCTCTCAATAAGTTTTTCCTTCCACCAAGTTAAGATTTTCCCCTAAGACATAAAAAATGTCTACTTACTATTCCCAGTTCTGTCCTCTTGAGCTCAGTAGAACAAGTCTAATTCCTCCCCTCTTTCATGTGATGGCCCTTCAAATATTTAAAGGCAATAATCGTGTCATCACAGCATCTCTTCTCCGGTTTAAGCTTCCCCAGTTCATTCAACGGAAAATTTTAGAGGATATTTTCTAGTCTTGTCCCCACCTTGGACAAACTTCTTCGGATGTACTACACCTTATTCGTATCCTTTTACAGAAGGTGGCTAGCTGAGCGGGACGGGATAGTCTAGATCATACGACAAGGGCAAAGTACAGTGGAATGATCAGCTTTGTCCAGAATTTTACTGATGCGGCCTAAGATACTGTTAATGGTTGGCTTGTGATGTCACAATGATGACTCCTTTTTTGGATAGAATGGTGGGCCTGAAGTCAGAAAGACCGGAATTCAGAGGAGGCCTTGGATACCTCTTGGCTGTCATCTTGGACAAGTCACTTCACCCTGTTTGCCCCAGTTTGAAGTCCGCTAAACACTACAGACTGTTTTCTCCCTTCTTTTTTGAACCTAAGTGTAGGATTTTACAATAATTCCTACTAAATTTCACCTTACAGAACCCATTGTTCTGTCTGCAAAATCTTTTCCAATGTGTTCAGTCCTATTCCTCCCAGTTTCACGGCAAGGCTAATAATTTTGATTCTTGAATCCAAGTAGTGATAAGAACAGGGGCATAGATAAATCACGGGAGGGCTTTCTCCAGGAAATTTCTTTTCAGGCTAACATTAAAATGAGTTTCCATTTCCTCTGAGGGATTGAGGAAGCAGGGTGGGAGGCAAAAATATACAATTTGGGATTAAGCATTTTTTCCCTAAAAGCTATACTTATGGAGGGTTGAGAGTTGACTTCATAACTACATTTTTGATAAATTGAGAAAGAAATGGGCCCGAAGAGAGGACTCGTGCTTTCTACCTTAGAGATGCCAAAAGTAAATAAAAAGATAAATAAAAAATTGACTACTTTAAAAAGACTTTCTGTCCTGGGTTCAAATACAGCCTCAGATACTTCCTAGCTATGTGATCCTGGGCAACCCTCACTGCCTAAGTCCTTACCACTTTTATGCCTTAGAACCACCACACAGTATTGATTCTAAATTGAAAGGCAAGAGTTTGTTTGTCTGTTTTTTTTTTTACAAGAAGTCTCTCTGGCCGATGGTGATGGATCTGAGAATACTGCTTACACTGAAATGGGGAGACAATCTACTTTCAACAAAATTGTTGGTAATTTTACAAAGCTGCCCAAGAGAAAGTGCACCTTTTGATGGATGTTGAAGACAGAAGATGTTGTCATAAGACAGAAAGAGAAAGGAGTGGGTATGTGATAGTAGAGGTAGATACACCGTGATGTGTATGTGCCTGCTAAACTCCAGGGAGACATAAGGTGGCATCCATATGTGCCATCTGAAATTTAACACAAATGAAGGAACATATTCTGGCTTCTGACTGAAAAATGTAATACTCCAGTGAGAGTTACACGGGATAGACAAGTCTTCGATGTCAAAAGCATCATGGTCAGTGTGAGGTAGCAAAAATAGCGGGGAAAATTGGATCATGCTATCGTTTAGGCTAGCACTTCAGGATGATTAAAGGAGCACATAAAAAGAGGAGTTTTATATTAAAGGACTATGGTCTATGAGATTAACAACTGCTCCATAATATAGAACTCTACCGTATTGCTACCTAAGGGCTCCATAAAAAACATGGCAATGAAGTCTTTATTCAATTAGAAAAAAAGATTGATTTAAAATAGAGTTACATTAGAATTAATTTTTAAAAATCCTTACCTTTCTGTATTGGTTCTAAGGCAGAAGAGTGGTAAGGGCTAGGCAATAGGAGTCAAGTGACCTGTGCAGGGTCACACAGCTAGGAAGTGACCAAGGCCACATTTGAACACAAAACTTACTGTCTCGAAGCCTGGCTCTCAAACCACTGAGCCATCTGTCTGTCCCCTAGAATTAAATTTTAATAGATTCTTTTTTATTGATTAATGAAGAAATGTTTTCCATGGTTTCATGATTCATGTTCTTTCCCTCCCCTAATAGATTCTTTTAAAAAACAAAGCTTTTACATTTTTCAAAGGTAGTCAATAAAACACAGAAATATGTAGACTTTTAGCCAACTTGTAGAGTCACCTAGGTGGCACTGCAGTAGATAGAGTGGTGGGCCTGAAATCAGAAAGACCCGAATTCAAATGAGGCCTTAGATAGTTCTTGGCTGTCATCTTGGACAAGTCACTTCAACCTGTTTGCCTCAGTTTCCTCATCTATAAAATGAGCTGGGGACTTCACACGGGTTCATGGAAACTCAGACATAACTGCGACTGAACAAAAATAACAAAAGCAGCAGCATGTCGAAAGGGACAGAGAACCAGAATGACCTTGGTTCAAGTCTCTCCTTGACACATATTGGTTGTGTGACCCCGGGGGCGCCACTAAACCTCTTGCTTTAGGTAGGCCTTAACATCTCTAAGACTGTAGAGAAGTTGCCACCCTTCACTGAGAGACACCTGACCTCATGGGGGTGTGTCCTGTATCATGGAAACTCTAGGGCTAGTCCCTGTCCCTGTATCATGTTATTTGAGGGGCCTACGAAAGCTAGTGCTTTCATTCCAGGGGTATATTCATTTTCCAGAAAAGATCCCTCTCAGATGTATTTAGCTGGATCCCTGAAAAAAAAAATGGATTTCTTGGATTCCTGAAAATGGCATTCCTTAGTTCACAGACATAGATTTTAGCATCCGTCTAGCCAAACCCTTTTTGCTTTACATCGAGGGAAACTGAGACTGCGAGTGATGAAGTAGCTTGCCCAAACTCTTATACATAATTAGAAACTTTAGCCGAGACTAGAACTCTGGCATCTTGATTCCTAGTACAAACTATTTCCACCATATCGCTCGGTGTGGAACTTCCAAAAAATAGCAAAGTGCAGCGTACTTTTGAGTAGCTAAGAAAATTCATATTTTAAGAAGCAAGTGTCTCATTTCAAATACTAGACGAAGTGGGAGGGCAATTTTCTATTTATTAGGGTTTGATTGGATGGATGTCAAATGGTCCCCATGTTTGTCACATCATCCATGTCTAGGTCTTATTTCGATCTCCAAAAGGTTACCATAGTACTTTCCAAAATGCTCTCCAAGGATGCTTTCAAAATGAGTATACTCTTGGGCACCCCAAGTACTGCATCCCCTGGGCAAAGGTAGTCTGCTGTTATTGCTACTTTCGTGTTGTGACATGAAATCCACTGGTCCGCCATGAAAACTGAAGGGACTAGAAGGCACCGAAGGACTAGTTTCCCAGGAGAACAAGAAAAAGGCCATGTTTGATTGATTGCCGCTGAAATATAGCATTTTGCTAATTATGAATGAGCATTAGCCAAGCTACCTCAGAGGCAGCCTGTGGCACCCCTACCTCAAGTCATGTTACTGGAAGCTACTGTGCTATAAATAATGAACATTAATGAGGAGAAAACTGTAAACTTTGGATGAAATTTTTAAAAAAAGAAATCTTTGTCCTTGCGTGCCTATGCAAGTGAAGCTTACTTTATGTGATAAAGGCCTTTCTGGCATGATGTGTGCAAATGTATTCATTTACTGTTAAACCACAACATATTGATGCTTTAAAAGCTCAAAACTGCATTCAAACTTTGGGGACACCTGTATATTAAATGTCAGATAATCTCACCATCGAAAGGGAACTAATGCTGAGACATGATATAAAGCAGGAATTTCTTATAAAGTGAAAAATCAGGTTGAACTGGATAGTCTATATCCATGATGGTGAACCTATAGCATGCATGCCAAAGAGGGTATGCAGAGCCCTTGCTGTGGACATGTGCACTGTCAACCCTCACCAGAATTTGTGACTAGAAAGGTAGAGGGCCTTAGGCGGAGCTGCTCCCTTCCCCCTCTCCACCATGCCTAATGACATTTTTTCACATCACCCAGCCCAATGGGAATGCTTTCTCACTCCTCTGTGTGAGGTAAGGGGTGTGTGTGGCACATGGGGTAATCAGTCTATGGGGGGACACAGCATGGCATGTGGTCTCTGAGGGCAGGGGCAGGGCATGACATTTGGTATGAGGTGGGGCAGGGCACAGCACGAGGTCTCTAAAAGGTTCACCATCACTGGTCTATATGGTCTTTTGCCACTCTGAGAGCTATTGATTGATTCCATTTTTAAAGTTTAAATGTGTATACATTGTTTCCTTAAAGAGGAGGGAATCTCTTCTAAAAATATCACTTCAAATTTCTACAGAGGGGGGCACCTGGGTAGCTCAGTGGATTGAGAGCCAGGCCTAGAGACGGGAGGTCCTAAGTTCAAACCCGGCCTCAGACACTTCCCAGCTGTGTGACCCTGGGCAAGTCACTTGACCCCCATTGCCTACCCTTACCACTCTTCCACCTATAAGTCAATACACAGAAGTTAAGGGTTTAAAATTAAAAAAAAATTTCTACAGAGGCTGAAGGCAAACAGTGGTTTAATCCTGATCAGTCCTATAAAAACAGGTAGTAGAAGCATTAATTTACCACTTTTACAGATGAAGAAACTGAGCTTCTGAAAACTGAAGTAATTTGCTCATGGTCACATGGTCACCCCTTCTTCCTTCTTCCTCCAAGTTGGGCCTGAAATCTGGGCCAAGCCCTTTACTCTTTCCCCTGCACTGGACTGTATGTCACACACAGCTGGAATCAGCTGGTGATCTCTGATACATTTGGGGCCATCCCCTAGATCAGTGAGGCTGTATTTCATCTGTTAAAAGCACTCTCATTTTCAATTTTCTTTTTGGCCACGGCAAAGTGGTGCTACTCATTGGGTTTATTTGTTAATTTTTTGCTGAGAGTCTATGTGCAGCTGCAATTACTTCAACTGCTGGGTTCTGCTCATGAGAACTGGCTTCGTTAGTGGGTCATCCCTTTGCCAATTACACCTAGAGAACAAAGTGAAGATATAACTTTATGCCACTGAATAAAAAAGTGGAAGCATCTGACCCACTCTTAACTAGAAACTCTTTGTCCAATTGGGATGGCCCCTCCCGCCCCAACTCCCAATCAGCTACTCCCAACCATCAAATTCGATAAAACAACTATTTTCCTAGGATTAAAAAGTAAAAGCTTGAAGATAAGATGCACGATTTCAAAAATCAATTTGCCTTAGTTGAAACTGAAAAATTTCTGTCAAAGTGATTCAGCAAAAAATGTTAAGACAACTATTCGGCCCAGCAGAAACACCTAGCATTGATACAGCACTTCATGTCATCAGATCTTAATCATATCTCTGTATGGTAGGTGCTATTATGATCCCCATTTTACAGCTAAGGAAACTGAGGCAGACAGAGGTTAAGTAACTTGCCCATGTTCACAGAGTTAGATAATGACAATGATCATGATGATAAAGCTGATATTTAAATGGTTAATATAGTGCTTATTAGGGGCAGCTGGGTAGCTCAGTGGATTGAGAGCCAGGCCTAGAGACTGGTGGTCCTGGGTTCAAATCCGGCCTCAGACACTTCCCAGCCGTGTGACCCTGGGCAAGTCACTTGACCCCCATTGCCCACCCTTACCACTCTTCCACCAAGGAGCCAATACACAGAAGTTAAG
>NC_058136.1:29692194-29706837 GCF_016433145.1 Gracilinanus agilis | reverse complement strand
ACCCTTTTAAGAGAAGAGGGACCCAAGGCAGCCTCTTAGGAGTACTCCATAGATGTGGATGACCAAGCAACAAAAGAGCATGAGAAGAAACCTCCAGATAGGTAGGAAGAGAACCATCAAAGACTGATATGATGAAAACCCAAAGAGGAAACAGAATACAGGAGTAACTCTAGTATATATATATATATATATATATAATCACACACATATGTATGTATATATGTATATTATTATATATGTTATATATAATCTTATATATATTGATGACATTATTAGAAAACAATACAGGTATTCTTTTTAAATTACTTGAACTGTTTTAAGGCCTTGATTTGACCTGAGCTACGTATCATTGATGAATGAGGTTATGATGTACTAAATTGGTCATTAAAAATGAGGGCCACCCTCTACATAGAATTTGGACATCGAAAATCGGGACTCTATTTTCACTTAACGTGCCTCTTAACTAAATTCCTCACAGTACAATTTTCCAGCAAGGAAGGGGTGGGGGGGGGGAAGATTAGTCTGCTGGGCCTAAGAAGAAATAATCTAACAAAACAAATATTTTTTAGTGGCGCATATCTCTTTTATGGCAATAGTCTCTTAACTCAGTGCTTATGAGTTAGGGAAATGGCACCTTGGTGGATTATTTTTCATAGTTCACTATCAGTAATGTGTTTTCTAAGCCATTGTTAAAACTATGTGCTTATATATTTTGATATACAGTGTGTTCTACAATAGTGTGCCTTTGGAGATTTCATTCTGATTTTTTAAACCCATTTAAATGTTTCTTATACTTCCCCTCTAGGCAAAAGCAAGCTCCTGACTCAAAGGGCTTCCCAGTCAAGTTTGAGCATCACTAAAGGCAGAGACTGAAGTGTCTTATTTAGACACAGAAAATGATAGTGAACATTTAACATCATAATGGATTTGTGCAAGCAAATAATTATTTCATTTAATAATGGGAGTCATTCTATACATTTTCATTTATATATCTTTGCATTCAACTGACTGCCCTTTGGGTAAAAGAAAACGTTAGCATGCAAAAAAGGATCTGGCTCTATTTATCTGAAAAGAGAACACCTACATGTCAGTTATTATAATACTTCAATGTTATTTATTTGCACATGGGAATCAACCGCTACGCCACTAATAATATGCCCAGGCGAATCATTAGTGTGCGTTACATAGGAGATAAAAAGCGAGCCTTCTAATTTGGTTGCGAGGATTTCTTCTTGCATGCTATGCAAAAGCCTATGCTCTGTTACCTCAGTTTAGCAAAGAAGGGACCGACTTTTAACCTAGGTTATATTTTGGTCTGGAAGCTTCTTGGGGAGGAAGGGCGGTTATAAGGGAGGATCCTACCTTCCCACTGATCTCGGGGATACATTGCAGTCCAGGTTATAGACTCCTTGAGGAGGTCTAAAGACTAGAAATAAATTCTCAATCCCCTTGCAATGAAGGGTCCTTTGACTATTTTGCCCCGGGTGGAATTCTTTCTCTGGGCTTTGGCTCCCTCCTCTAACACCATGTCTAAGTACCAAGAGATGGATCGTCTGTGGAGAAATACACTCTCCCTACATTTCACTCTACATCTAAATAAATATAAAAATAGAAATTGTGAAAGCTAAAGAAGAAATAAAATCGAATCCCCAAATCACTGAAGTGAGTAATAAAACCAGGAACTAGATTCTGGGAGAAGACTAATAAAATAGGCAAAATGTTACCTAATGTAATGAAAAAGATGTGAAAACTGTCCAAAGGAAAAAAAAAGATTCCCAATAGATGAAAGGGAAATATAGGAAATAATTTTTTTTAATTTTTATTTTGAATATTTTCCCATAGTTAGGAAATCATTAAGAAGCATTTTGCTCAATTTGATGGCAACAAGACTAGCTTAAATGACATCAGGGATTATTTGCAAAAATATAAAATATCAGACTTAACACAATCAAAAATAGAAAATTTAAATAATCTAAATCTCAGGGAAAAAAAACTGAACAAGCTACAAGGGCAAGTGTATGTGGGGAAACCAAACCAAAGTAAAGAAAATAAATCCAAGACCAGATGGATTTATGAGTGAATTATATCAAATATGCAAAGGAAAATTAATTTGATTTTTTTCACAGACTAATTATTTGCAAAAATAGGGAAAGATGGCTTTCTACCAAACTCCTTCTTTGAGACAAAGATAGTCCTAATAGCTATACTTGCAGGAGATAAAGAAAAAGAGAAAGAAAAATAGAGACCAAGAGCTCTCATGTAAAAAAACAAAACAAAACATCGAATGAAATACTAACAAAGAGGTTCTGGCAACATATGAAAAAAGATGATGTGTTACGACCAGACTGAATTAAATAATAGGAATATAGGATTGGTTTGATATTAGAAGACTCTAAACAAAACTGACCGTGCCGATAAGAAAAAAATTAAAATCACACGATTTATAACAACAGATGCAGAAGTGGCATCCTACCAGCAATGATCGATCTAGTAAGGAAGGGCAGCTTCAGGCCTCTCCATGGAACCGAACACTAAGCTACACCAGATGTAAAGGGAATGTTATGAGAACTCTAGCCAGAGGACTTGGAGGAGGGCCTGAACTTTAGGAATCCAATTTGCCAATAGGGGGGGGGGGTTCAGCAAGTGGAAGATAGTAGGTGGCAAGGAGAGTACCTCCAGGGCTTGTGACCTACGCGTGAATAATAGCACAAAACAGAAGATGAACAAGTTCTGAATGGGACAGAAACAAGAAGGGTAGTGTTGCTACTACCATGTTATTAGAGTAGATGTATCATTTTTTTACCCACACAGATTGCACATGACGAACTATCATTTCATATGTAATCCTTTTTTTCTATCCTCTGTACAGAAAAATGGTCATGTTTGGTGATGACAGCCAAGTTCTTAATTTAAAAAAAAATAATTAAGAGCATTAGCACCATTACCGTGACAATTTTCTAAGTTCTACAGATCAAGAGAGGAGAAATTCTCAGAGTTCCCAGTTCATTGCCTAGGTGTCTCCCATGAAATTATCATATTTCAACATGCACTCCAAGAACTGAGGGACTTGGTAAAGGGGAAAAAAAGCTTACAGCTATTTCTTTTGCTTGCTTTTTTTTAAACCCTTAACTTCTGTGTACTGGCTCCTAGGTGGAAGAGCGGTAAGGGTGGGCGATGGGGGTCAAGTGACTTGCCCAGGGTCACACAGCTGGGAAGTGTCTGAGGTCAGATTTGAACCTAAGACCTCCCGTCTCTAGGCCTAACTCTCAATCCACTGAGCTACCCAGCTGCCCCTACAGCTATTTCTTTTGAAGTTATCTTGTTCTCAGGATTATTTTGCTTTTCTTTTTTTGGTTTTGGCACTACAGTGGAAAAGAAGGACCCTGGCCAAGGGAAGGCATAAGGAGTAAATGCCTGGGGGAGAGAGGAGGAATTCCTGAAATATCTAGTGTCAGTGAGCCACCCTTAAGAAAGGTGAGATGACATCTTTTTCATTTCATTTCATCAGAGGAGGAAAAGGTGCAAAGAAATAGAAGAAATGGACCTAGAGGCAATGGATCTACCACTTAGTACCTGGGTGACCTTAGGTTAATCACTTAATTTCTCTGGGCCTCCGGTTCCTCTTGTGTGAAATCAGAGATCTGGCCTTGACGGTCTCTCTGAAGTCCCTCCCAGGCCCAGTTCTATGTCCCTATGATCTCTGGATAAGAGGTGGCTGGTGGGAGATTGGTAAAACCAGCAACGGGAATCTCTTGATCTGCATTTCTGCTGTCTGGCTTATTTATAGGCCCCTATCTGAGCAGAGCACTGTTTGGATATTAGCAATCAAGTGCCTGGGCAGCCAAGTTGTCTTGTACCTTAGGCGGAACGGGAATCACAGCTAACCTGGGATTTCATGTGGTCCCAATCTGGTCCTTGAGCCTGGTCTGCTTTTCTGAGCTTGGCTGAATCTGGCAAGTTGGCTCTCTGTTGCACTGACTAGCCGGGTCTCCTTGGAAGAGTAGAAAGTGCGCTGTAGCTAATTGGATTTACAGGCAGTTAACGACTTGGCTTGAAATCCGAGAAGATTTTTCCAAACAAAGAGCAATAATAATAATAATAATAATAATAATAATAATAATAATCGCAATATAGAAACACTGATATGAAATGATCGTCTGCCGTCATCGTCGAGGCAGAGGGCGATTATTTTAATTCTGAGGCCGTTGTCAACAACTCTTAAGTAGTTTGTTTTTCCAAGTCCAGTGCAGCAGCCCACTGCCCTTCTGGATTTCTTAGGGCTGCTGTAAGGATCTAATTTTCAAGCCCGTGTTGCCATGGGAGCCACTCGGAATTTTAATCCAGTGCTAAAGGTCAGGACAGGTCACCAGTTTCCGCTCTTCTTCAATCTCTGAATCAAAAGCACAAAAAAGGAGCTGAGCAAAAAAAGGTCAGCCCTAACCCCGAATTCCATTCTCTCATACAGGGACAGCTGGGAAAGATAGGATTTGTGTGTGCCTTTGCATTTCTCTGGAACCATTTAAATTGGGGCAAAAACCAAGGAAAAGAAATGTGCTTTCCAATCTCCTGGACCTCCTGGGATGGGGAATGTGCACACAGTGTGTGGGTAAGCCTGGGTGGCATGTGTGCGGCTGCCTGGGTTTATAGTACTGAGTTAGTGTCCAGAACTGCACGGGAATCCCCAACTAGGAGAGAATGACCCTTTGAACTAAAACAGTCACCAAGTCACCTCCCTGGAGAGCTGTGGGAGTCAATCATCTGGCTCGCTCCTCTCTTACGCTAGTTGTTTCCCCACTGCTTTCTTCATTCTCAATAGTACCATGCAAATCACATCATTTCTTGTGTGATATATTTGTATCATATATCCCGGATTTCAGGTTTGGTGGCCGTTGAGCTCAAACTCCTCATTTGCCAGAGGAACAACCTGAAGTCCGAGGGGGTTGGTAAAATGATTTACTCCAAGACGCAGAATCAGTAAGCAGCAGCTGGGATCTGAACTGCAAGGCCCGTGTACTTTCCATTCCTTTATGCTGGATTTAATCTATCTTTTTTTTTCTCCCATGAGTCAAATTCTGCCCTCATAAAATGGCAACAAGCCTTGGAATCGAGAATTTCACTTTTAGTTATTGGACACTTAGGGACAAAAAAGCCTCGCGCTCCATGGGCCATTTTCTTGTCATCGCTACCTTAGAAGTCTGACCTAATCCTATATGGACTTAAATATGAAAATGTCTCTTTCTCAACATGAGTAGTACTTCCTTATGATGTAAATGAGCTCATCTGGGGAAAGAAGAGATGGGCCCTTGATTTCAGTTCTAGTAAATTCTAAATGCTTTACATATGGATAACGTTAGAGCCGACATCTAAATCCCAGTTTGCTTAATTCCACCAAGTAACATATAACCGGGTCCCCTCTTCTGCCAGGATCCTTTAGCTCGCATGTGTACAAAGGAGCCAAACCAATTTCAAAAGACCAAGTCAAAAATACGAGAGAGGAAGCTGGCGTGGCCCATTATATCATAACGGACAGTGGGATGGGCTTGTGCAAAGGAATAATGGAGAAGAAGTCATGATTCTTTTTGATAGATTAGTTGTGTGACCATGGGCAAGTCAAAATCAGCATCATGGGTAATTCTTTGTAAGTTATAAAACTGCAAAAAGAGTTGCTGAGATGGAAAAGTGGAGAAAATTTCCACACTGGGAGTGACTTCCACCAATAAAAGTATTCTGAATTCAAGAAAAGCGCACCATCGAGGCTTAAAGTGTACTCTGAAAACACACACTGCTCCTTGAAATCAAGAATTAGTGAGCTTTTGGTTAAGTTTATGTTTTGCATACTATTGTTTTTCTTTTATCACCCTCTCTTCTAGCACAGATAAACTAGAGTTGCTTCTACATAGTATCAGAATCTACTACATCAATTTGGGGAACCTTTTTATTGTGAGGGCTACAGTATACATTTTCCACAATTCTCTCATCTGGGGAATATTTGGCTATCATGAGCACTCTCTCCTAAAAAAGGCTATAAAATAACAACAGTAGAGTCCTTTGGGGCTAATGTGGTGCTTAACTGGCCCTCAAATGCATTTCTGGCTCTAAATCCATCAAAGCCTATAACTCATGGAATCACAGATCATCAGGCAGGACAAGATCACAAGAGGTCATACGGTCCAGCCACCTATCTTCAGGCATTATAATGCTCTATGTCCTGTGACCACCTCTTCTGACCGGTGTGTCTTTGGCGCAAACCACTATATTTAACGAGGTGCCTAGGCCACACTCTCCTGAATTTTCCACTTCCTCCTCCGCAACCTAGGATACTGAATTGGTATACTGGCCCCATTTGCTTTCCAGCTCCCAACTGTGTTTGTAATGTCCTGTTTTGTTATTGTTTTGTTTTTGCGGGGATGAGTTCTCTTATAGCCTTTAGATGGTTTACTGAAGTTATCTTATATCCTTTATAGTCTTTTCTATTATTATTCTATCCTATAATAGAATATATACGGTATAATCATATTATGTATGATATGATATATAATCACCTAGTAGTATATATTATGCTGTATTATTTTATTCTATAATATACTATAATTTCTTTGATTTATTCTTTATTTTACTGAAGATGTCAACTGTTTCCATTCGTTTTAGTTGAATCTTTACAATTCTCTATGTAATCCATCACATCATCTGCAAAAAGCTATAATTATTTTTTTTATTTTATTGCTGCAGCTAGCACTACTAGAACGATATCAATTCTTAGTGGTAAGAGTAGACATTCTTGATGACCTTACTGGAAAGACAGCTAACATTTTCCATTACAGAATGCTAGTTATGGTTTTAGATGTTGTTGATTATACTAAAGAAAGGTTCTTTTATTGCTATGCTTTCAATGTCTTTTATACGAGTATTATATTCCATCATTTGCTTCACCTATTGAAATAACCATGTTGTTTTTATTATTACGATGTCTATTTTGTTTATAGCTTCCCTATTATTGGAGCAACACCGAGTTTATTATATAAATCTAACCTGGCCAGGATATATACTATTTTAATATGTGGCTAAACCTATTTGTTAAAATTGTATTCAATATTTTTGCATTGCTATTCATTAGAAAAAATGGACTATATTTGTCATTCTCTACATTATCTCACCCTAAGTTGGATAGGATATTCTCTTTTTTTTAAATTTTTGCAAATAATGTATATAAAATTGGATTTGCTAATCTTGGTACTTTACATATTTTGATTCTATACTGATCCACATCATCATATTTTGTGGCATTTGGTTAGGAAAAAAAAGTTTCTAAAGATCCTTTCGTTTCCTCTTTATTTGTTGTGAGTTCTCTTTTCTCACTTTTGATTTTTTAAAATTTGGTTTTCCTCTCTTAAAAAAAAGTCAAATGAGCCAAATTTGTTGTTTTAGTAGCCTTTTCCTAAAAACCTGTTCCCAGTATTATCCAGTTACTTTTAAAAGTTTTGTTTATATCTTCTTCGATTTGAAGAATTTCTATATTTGTGTTTAGTTGGGAGGGGTTGATTTGTTGCTTTTCTAGTTTTTTGTTGTTGTTGCATGAACGATTCATCTATCTATTCTTTGTATCTCCTGTGAATTAAAGTATTTAAAGAGAAATTGTCCCTTAAGAACTGCTTTGGCTGAATCTGAAAAGTTTCATTGTATTGTCTCATTATTTTCATTTTTAATTCACGAAATTATCTGTTATTTCTACGATTTATTCTTTGACCTATGTATTCTTTGTGATTAAATTATTCGAAGGCCCCTATACAAGTTAGAATCTCTTCATCAATGTACTTTGTTGTTTTCATATGGTAAAGAAAAGTCTATATTCAATCGTTCTGCTTTCCTTCATTTGCTTATGAGAGAGTTGTTTTACACTAGCACATGATAATATTTTGTAAAGTTGTAATATTTATTTGAGTAAGAGTTATGTTCCTTTATATTTCCACTGAATAACTATAAGAATTCTAACACTTTTTTAACCTTAGAGAGGCACCTAGATGACTCAGTAGATAGAGCCAGGCCTGGAGATGTGAGGTCCCGAGTTCAAATATAGCCTCAGATACTTCCTAACTGTGTGATCCTGGACAAGTCACTTAACCGCACTGCCTCACCCTTACCGCTCTTCTGCCTTGGAACAGATGCTTAGTATCAATTCTAAGGCAGAAGGTAAGGATTAAAAAAAACGCAAAACTTTATTTTTTCAGGCTAACTTTTTGTTAAATTAAAAAAAACAAACCTTTTTTTTTCATTTTAAAGGAGGGAACAATGAGGTTCCAGACAATTATAGTTCTTTTGCCTATTTCTTCCTATAATTTGATTAACTTTCCTTGTGAGTTCTTAGATGCTATGGCATTCAGTGCCTAGCATGTTGAAATTTACCATAATTTGGAGCTCTACTGGATCTCTACAATCTCAAAGCTTCTTGTTTCAGGAAGCTTAGAGATTTTGAATGTTTGGTATAGTACCATCTATTTCGAATGTTGTTCTTGAAATTTCATAGATCCGTGTTTTGTTGTGGGCTACAGTTTGGTCTGAGATGACAGTCTGGTCCCTATTACAAGGTATTGTTTCAGTTCTGCAGAATTTTTTTTTTTATTTTAAACCCTTAACTTCTGTGTATTGACTTATAGGTGGAAGAGTGGTAAGGGTAGGCAATGGGGGTCAAGTGACTTGCCCAGGGTCACACAGCTGGGAAGTGTCTGAGGCCAGATTTGAACCTATGACCTCCCGTCTCTAGGCTTGGCTCTCAATCCACTGAGCTACCCAGCTTCCCCCTCTGCAGAATTTTTTGAGGAATGCATTTGTGGTATGATTATTTGGCACGCATCATTCCGTCCAAGTTAGCAAGCTTCTGATACATAATTCTTGTTAGGTACTAAATTTTTACAGCCTGGAGTGATATGATGTATAATTTCTACCATTAGTGATAATTATTATTATATCTAATACAAAATCACCATTATGTCATTTTATCATAATTACTATGTGCCTAATATAATAATTATAATATTATGCCAAACTACTTGAAGACCCTTCCATTCCAAAATCAATATTTCAATCATCCCATGTCATTCAAGTGGTATTGACTGTGTTGTAGAAAGATAATGATAGATACAAGATTATACTGATACTCTGCCCCAGGATCCGCATTTGTAGCTTCTAGAAATCAATGAGGAAAGCAAAACAAAAACTCCAACTGGCTTCTGCATCACACTTTGAAGTGCTAGGAGGCCATGCTGATGGAGTTTGGTGAGAATAGCCATTGGCTGGAGGTTGAGGTTGTGGAGGAGCATGGGAGGCAGGAGAGACAACTAACTAGTAAACTTCTCTCCAGCTCAAAACAATGTTGAAATGTCTCAACTGGAAACCAGGTTGTTCTGGAGCAGTGTTGGTGAACCTTTTCCCAGTTTGAGTGCCCAGAGGACAAATTCGAGCTGTCTCTGAGCCCCTGGTTGATTACTGGAGAGTGCTGAGGGAGAAAGCACTTGCTTTGGACAACTGGACAGAGGGGTGAGGCATACAAAAAGCGTCCTCGGGTGCTGGGAAGAGGGGGAACGGAGCAGCTCCCCAAGTGCTGGCTGTGCACGCAAGCCACGGCTTTTCCGACAAGGATCTAGAGCAATCTTTAAGACTATCTGGAGTATTCAAATACTGCAAGTTACCCGAGCCCAGGAGCAAAAGGATCTTGATTTTCCTTAAGCTAATGGAGCATAAATGTCTGTATTTTTGCCTGGTATAATTAAACTAAAAATCAAAAACCCCAAACCAAATGATCCTCGGTTTTTAATAACTATTCTTTTCAAGTACCCAAAGCCATCAGCGCTTCCTGATATGAGCATTCTGCGTGCCAACGTTGCGTGTTGGCACATTATCCCATATCCAAGCCTCAGTGTAAAATCTACTTGATGTCTGATTACTCTTCATAAAGACCTCATGCTGATGCATCTCAAACTGTGAATTACCTTTAATTCACAGCTTGATAAGGCTGCCAAATTTTGTTTCTGTGCTCCCAGGTGGCTGTCTATGACACAATGGAAAACTTCCAAAAAAGATATTAAATACTTGGGAAGAGTTGGAAGAGCCTGAGGAGCCTAGTATGTATATGCGAGTTCTGGGCCAAAGTTCTCAAAATCCTTAGCTGACAAACTTGCCTGATTGAAAAGAAAACCACTGCTCTTCCCGAGGCACAAGGAGTTTGGATTGAAAGGCCACCAAACCCAACAGGAATGCACCCTGTGTCATTAGGAACAGATGTTATCCTGATTCAAAAAAGATTTCTTTGGTTCCTATGTTATATTCTACAGTCAAAGAAGCAGGGTGACTTTAGCAGGCAGAGAATGGGACTTGCAGCTCCAACGATAGATCCGGGTCCGAATTCCTCAACTGGCTGCCCGGCTCTCTGGGCAAGTCACTTCCCCTTCCAAAGCCCCACTGCCCAATTGGTCCTGTAAGGTGCAGATAATAATAGCACCTAGTGCTTCAGGGCTGTTCAGATGAGATCACGTTGGTAAAGCTCTTTGCAAAAACCATTTCGGGTACCTTCCAGCTGGACAGTGGCTAGGATGCTAACAACCGAATGGAACGAGTGTCATGTAAACAGCAACTCTGCTACCCTTTGTTAGCATCCCTTCAGTCCTCATCCAACTTCTGATGAACAGATCGAGCATCGCCCATCATGAAGCTTTTGAAGATGATATGAACAAGAGAGCCCATTTTGAATGATCTCCCTTCCGTTCACAGAACCATAAAACCGATGAAAGGCTGATGTACGTGGTACCCATTTGGGCTTCCGTTCTGTTTCCTTAGTCAATACCTAATCATTTTATGACCTCGTCCAAGGGAGAAAAAAAGGCATCCTTGTAGCTAGTACAACTACCTGGAAACATTCTATTTTGTTCCTCTCCTTTATTATTTCTCAACATGGCCAGAAATAACTCAATTGTCCTTCCATACCAAACAATTTCAGCTGGCTAAAAAGCTCTCTTAAACCCAAGAGTTTTATATATGGGACCAAGGAAAGATCTGGGAACTTAAGAATTCTTGCTGCTAATCTTGCTGTCTATATACAAGTGGCTGAATTGGATGGAGCCCAAAACAATGAATCCATTCGATTCTCTGAGGTTCGACTCTAAGCCGGGTCCTGTGGTGCAATCTGAAAATAACAGGCCCTTGCTCATATGCTATTAAGATGACCGCAGGTAAAGAGAATGGAACAAAGCTTTCGTTGCCACATCTAATTCTTCTGAGCAATAGACTGCAACCCTGGGGAAGCAATTTATGCTGTTCCCTTCACTGCTGTCAACTGTAAAATGCAGCTAAACATGATGACCTTTACAAATGTATTAAAGGAAAACAAGAAAAATATAATCACATGAAACTTGTAAATATCGAGGCACGATACTGTTTAACCCGAGATATTCTCTTGCAAAGTTTTACTCTGAAAATTGCTCTCAGTCATTAAATCACTACAGCTAATTGGGTTTTGTTTTGTTCTTCTACGTGTGGCCAACTTTATGAATTTCTAGATCATACAAAAGGAAAAGGAAATACAATTGAAAGTGTTATATTTGAATTTAATGTTTGAAACTAAGCGAAATGGTTTTTGTTGGTAGGTGGGGGGGCATTGGACACAGCAGGCTAACTATTGCTTGTACTTCTGCTTGCTCCTCCTGCCTCAAATGGGCTTTCTGGGATGGCGTCACGTCTGGATTTTGCATTCCTCAAATCATATTTTGCCTTTATTTTTCGAAAAGAGCTGGCCTCATGCTTAACTTACTTAATAAAAACAATCCAAGTATCCACAGGCATGACCTTTCCAGTGAAATGTGCTGCTGCATAAAGCATCTGCCAATTTGGTCGGAATTCCTAGGGGCTTTGTTATTATCCCTTTGACAGCAGAATTCCCTTATCTCGACTTTCTAAGTAGGTAGTCTACAGCCCCTTTGTGCCAACTCCTACTAGCAAAGAAAATCGGGTTGGCTACATGGGGTCAATATTCCCAATGACACCTCTAAGTGCACTCATTACTGGGCCCCTTTCAACCCCAAGTTCTCTCCACTAAGTAGAGGAAGTGGGTTTTATGACCAGGAAAGATATCAATATGACCGCATCCTCCTGAGCTTTTACAGAAATGACCCAATCATTCTCTCCAGCAGGGGTTAGAATACAGGATATACTGGAGGAAAACCATTTTGGGTTCCTTCCAGCTGGACAGTGGCCAGATGCTAACAACTGAGTGGAACAAAAGCCATGCATGTTGGAGGCTGGCATAGCCTCATTGGTAATGACAGAACACAAATCAAAGCGAAGGCTTGACTGGATGCCCTCAAATTCATGGATGTTGACAGAAAATCTTTCACAGTGAAATTAGTTGTGCCTTATCTGCTCCCATTTAGTGGGCCTCGTAGCAAGCTAACAATCCAAACTGGTAGAAACTAGGCTGTATTTAAGCAATGCTCAACTGTAATCTGCAGGATCAACCCCCCACCCTCAACTCAACAACAATAAACAGCATAACATGAGCATACACTGTTCGTTCAATGGGAAAGGTCAACAGTCCAACAGTTGTATGGCTACCGTATCCTAGTACTTTGTGTAAGAAGACTAGAGTTTTTGCTGGCCCAAATACTGACACTTAGAAACTACTAAAGACGAGAATTAAATTCTCGGTAAAGAACCCTGCCCTCGACGCCTCAGCCGAGCTTTTTCTTCTAGTCCAGATTCACCGGCTCCTAAAACTACAGAGGGTTGAGGGTGAGCTGTAAGACGACAGGAATTCTAGATTAGGCGATTCTCTGTAACAGAAGGTTCGGGCTTGCACCCAAATACAGGTGTCAAAAAAGAAAGACCGGATCACAGCCTGAAGACGCTGCATTTGTTTTCTATTCAATGGCTGTGGTACCTTGGTACTGTTACCCTGCCCTCATCAGAGAAAGGGTCTAACCAATATGAAATGGCACAGCGGTCTACCGACTGGGGTCCCAAGGTGTGACCTCTAGGTAACTGTGGCATGACCCCAAGGGACTGATGACTAAGCAGTCAGAATTGGAACATAGGTCAAAACCCGCTTTCTTATGATAGCCAATCCCGTGGCTTATTTCCGATGTATACTGTACTCACCTCCATCCCTGCACTCTTATATTCCAGTTCTCATCCTGCTCCATTCTGAGACTTGTTCGGGCCCCACAGGGACCACTGTCTAGGCATCTACAATAGTAGCTAGGCAAGTACCTCTGGGAAAATTCCACCCCTCTCCACCCCCCACCCCAATACACCATCCTCTCTTTTAGAGGTTCGCTTTGTAGCTGTTTCTTCCTTTTATAGTTTCTGTTTTAAATGAGTTTTCTAATGCGCATGAACCTTTGGGCATGAGTACATATATTGTACATAAATAAGTAAACATATACATACACGCACACACTTAATAATAAATTATCCATATCTTGGGGCTCCATCTTCGCATGACCAAAAATGTTCGGAGACCACAATTCTAGTGGAATGAATTGAGAAAGACAGTCAGGCCATGAAGGATGATCCCAATGAGAACCGCAAGGAACAGAGCACGGAGTGGAGCAACACAACGCTCCCTCTACTGAGGAGCAGACCCAACTGAGACCAGCTGAACACTGTGGCTCCTAAGGAGCCGGCCTAGGGACAGAAGTGCGATGATATGGCAAAAGGAAGCTCCAGGAATTGCTTTCACACCGGAAACAGAGAAATGCTTGGAAAACCTGGAGCCTGTAGATCTAGTCCTCAGAGACAAATCTCGCTCTGAACGACAGATCTGCTTTCTGGCAACGAGTGGGGGCGAGACGCCTTAAAGAAAACTCGTAAAGGCATAATATTTAACAAGAAAATACATGCTTGCCCCCTCTAAGGTGAAAGCTTCGCAGGCTGACTAGGGTATGATGACCTCTTGGGAATGGGCTTATCTCCTTGCTTCTGCTATGCAAGACACACCCACAAAAGGGCCCTGTGCCCCAGAGAAGGGCAACCTGGCTTGCCAAAGGGAAAGTCTGAGAAGCTTCCTAGACAACTTCTCGGTCATAAAATGAGGGGGGAAAGCAAGGAAGCGTTTAGCTGGTCATAGCTGGGGAGCTCCAGATTAGAGCCACGACAGAGCGACCAATCTGTGGTGTGGAAAATCCAGCAGCCCTCAGAAGAAGGCGGCTCCTCCTGGCTCAGATCTGACTGATGGCACGAGGACTTTAGATCTAGCCACCCAGCTGAGAAAAAGTGCCTCATAAAATGGACTCCGTGTCTGCTTGTTTTATACCAGGCTTCCTATAGAGAGCTTTGGTCCCATTAACTGCACTATATACCACTGAGCTGCGGAGCGCTGTTCCTTGGAAATTCAGCTTATAACTATAAACCACGATTGACAAGTCTATTACTGTTGGTTACAAACTAGTGAAATATTGTATTTCGAGATATGCTCACCAAAACACTTTTCACGGGGAAATCCAGACATTCTTCCTCTCAGAATGAAATCATTTTCGGGTGTTAGAACTTTTTTTTCTATTTTTTTTTTACCAGAGAAAGTGTTTAATGTAAGCTTTGTATCCGTTAAAAGTTTGAAAACAGGCACATATTCCCAAATTTTTCAGGTTTATATATATATAT
>NC_058136.1:29616769-29691798 GCF_016433145.1 Gracilinanus agilis | reverse complement strand
GAGAGAGAGAGAGAGAGAGAGAGAGAGAGAGAGAGAGAGAGAGAGAGAGAGAGAGATGAAGCACATTTATCCCAGCACAGAGGGAGGTGGGGAAAGAAGAAAACTCCTCAAATCATATGTTTACAAAGCAAGTGGCAGGCAATCAATCAGTTTGAATACAAGATAAGCTCCATAACAAAAATCAGAAGATGATTTACTTTCTAGATGGGGGCAGCTGTCTGGACCTCTGATTTCCTGGATAAAGGGAAACTCCCAGTGTGAAATCTCTTTGCAGCAGAAGTTCAGCTTAGCAATAATGAGCAAGTCACTTAATTACTTGGTGACTCTAGGAAACTGTCAAACATTATCTTATCCCTGTGTGTGTGTGCAGTAGAAGTAGTAGTAGTAGTAGTTTGCCTTTGTAATTAGGAAGATCTGGATTCAAGTTCTGCTTAGAATTTGTATACACATAAGTAAAAACACACTTATATGTGTATACATACACACTCAGATGTATATCTACAGAATGACTACCTATACATACCCATTCATAGTATTTTCTGTGTAATCAATCCCTCATAAATTGGGAACGGTTTTTTCTTACATGAAAAGGAAGTGAGCCGACATAACATGGGGCCCATTTTATTTATTTATTTTTTTAAAAACCCTTAACTTCTGTGTACTGGCTCCTAGGTGGAAGAGTGGTAAGGGTGGGCAATGGGGATCAAGTGACTTGCCCAGGGTCACACAGCTGGGAAGTGTCTGAGGCCGGATTTGAACCTAGGACCTCCCGTCTCTAGGCCTGGCTCTCAATCCACTGAGCTACCCAGCTGCCCCATGGGGCCCATTTTAAAGAAGATCCTGACATATTTTCTCTCAATGAGTAGAATTCCAGAATTTAGAAGCAAGTAAATTGAAGCAAATTCAATCCTCTTGTGGGGAAGTTTAAGTTGAAATTAAAAAAGAACATCGTCACCCCTAATACTGGAACCACATTTTTCTGGGCAAATTTGCCATGGCTTCATGAAATCATAATACAGATTCAGTTAGAAGAGACCTCAGAGGTCAACTAGTCCAACCTCCTCCTTTTATAGATAAGGAGACCGAGGCCCTGGGTGACCAAATATGTTGTTCATAGTCACATGAGAAAAAAATATTGAAGCGAGCACTTGAACCCAGGTTTCCCGACTCCTAAACTAACATTCCTTCCACCATTCTAGGCTGCTTCTCCTACTACCCTTCTGACACTAGTAAATATAAATGTGGGAGGAGCTGGCTTCATTCACCAGACCTAAAACTTTCCTGCATGGCTGCATATTCCAACGCAAAGGCACAGTCTAGACTAGAAAATCAAATTAGTGACTGGCAGCAGGACGAGGACTGGTCAGGATTGGTAAGCTTAACATCTCTCCTCCAGTATGACCCTGGGAATGGCATTCCAGGGCTCGGTGTCTTTGTTCCTTTGAGAATCATTTCCAATAACCATTTAGATCAAGTGTAGCCCCCAGCCCTTACATATGGCATCAATTAATCCTTTATGGAAATGATCAGACATCTGCCACTAACTCACTTTGAAAGGGAGACTTTGGGCTGTTCTCTTTTGGAAAGTAGACCATCATGAGAACAATAATCCCTTGGAAGGGTTTTGGGAAAATGGGTACTATATCATATATACTACAGGCCTGAATATGATCTTTTTTTCTTTCTCCGCCATACCTCTTGGCCAATTATGGCATGAATAAGAAATGCAGCTAGCTTGGAGGGAACTGCAGAGTGAACTCTGGTACTGTATCGCTTACTCTTTCCTTCCATCATTCTTCATTTTGGTTTGCTTTGAGATACAGTTGCTAAAAGAGTTACAAACAGCGAAGTTTCTGGTTGAGTAGCTTAATTTACTTATCCGATAACGATACAGGCTCTGAGCCCTGACGTGCTAAATCTGAACTTTGCTGGCAGGCTGTAAAGCTTTCCCCTCTTGGCATCCTGTCTTTTGTGTAAGCAGCACTGATCATGCCAACCTTGGTGTATCGGGGCATGGAAGTGGGGCCCTCTTTCCGTGGATGGTCATGGGTCCTTGGGGCTTTGTTGGATGTCACATGGGATAAAGTTTCTGGCTATAGCTATGGGAGACCTACAGAACCAGCAAAGTACGAACCCGAAGCAGAACAATCAGGACAGCGCCCCTGTTCCACAGAGCTGTCTGACGACACCAGCTGCCCGAGCATCCTAGGTGACGAAACAGTCAGCAAGTTTTGGCGATTTTGATCACTGCTACTCTCACGGGTCTCTGAAAAGACCCTGCAAGGGACACACATTCTAATCCCAAACCAAAACAATATTCGGTAGGCAGAGGCCCGTGCTTCCTTATCAACAAGGATGGGGAGCATGATGAAGTCGTTGCCTCAGCTCTACAACTTCCTACCAAAACTGCTTTCTCAACATAATGAGCTTCAAAAGTAAAGTAAGTATACTCACGACTTCTGTGGTGCAGGGGGTTTGGTAGCTGCTTTGATCTCGGGATCACTCCACTCTGAAACAAAAAATAAACAAATGACCACCTCATCACTTCAAATGGCCAAAATCCAACCAGGCCCCCAACTTTTAGGCTACCCGATTCTCTTTAGTTCTACAGCTTTCCAGATTAGAGAATGAATTTTATAAAACAGAATTGGTCTCAGGTATCCAAGGAAGCTTAATTTCTCATTCCAGGTTCTAGGGGAAAAGAATTTTTAAAAAAAGAAAACTGGGGGCAGCTGGGTAGCTCAGTGGATGGAGAGCCAGGCCTAGAGACAGGAGGTCCTAGGTTCAAATCTGGCCCCAGACACTTCCCAGCTGTGTGACCCTGGGTAAGTCACTTGACTCCCATTGCCTAGTCCCTACCACTCTTCTGCCTTGGAGCCGATACACAGTATTGACTCCAAGACGGAAGGTGACGGTTTAAAAAAAAAAAAAGGAAACTTACTTTGCACGCTGTATGCCGAGGTCGAAAGCTGAAGGTCCTAAAATGAAAACATAGAAAATACAAACATTAATTAAATGATACAAAAATAAAAACTGTGTTGGCATTGCTCCTTAAAACTAGGTTTGACTGATGCTGTGAAAAAGGAAATCGTTATTACCCTCTCCATTAACGAGTCCTCTTTATACTTCTATTGTGAAGGATAATAATTCGTTAATTAGAGACTCCTCTGTGCCTCCATGACAATCAGCAATCAGCACTGAATTGTAGTCGAAATCAATCTGAGCCCTTAAGAGTTAGCATGATTGGAGACTATGATAATATTCTTAAGTAAGGAATAGTTGGGAGCACAGCGATAGGGTGCCAGCCTTGAAGTCAGGAATCCCTGAGTTCAAAGCCAATCACGGACAGGAGGTGACACTGTAAAGTCACTTGGCCCTGCTCTGCCTCTGTTGTCTCACCTGTAAAATGAGGATGATAATAGCACTTACCTCCCATGATCATTGTTAGGCTCAAAACAAAACAAAGCACCTTGCGAACTCTCGAGTGCTAGAGAAATGCTTGCTATTATTGGAAATACTAATAGAAGTGGCCGCGGTAGTCGTGGTTGTCAGAGTTGTCATCCTCATGGTAGTTGTAGTAAGACATAAACAAAAGGGCATATATAAGTCTCAGTGTTAACACCTTGATGAAAGCTACCATAACCAAATAGGTCAGGTTCTTCCTTTTCTTGCACTTCCATTTCTTCCTCTAGAAAATAAGGGAGTTAGCCCAGGGGATCACTAAGGTCCCCTTTAGCACCATGTTGTTACCTCCATCATGGCCACAGAGCAAAGATTTCACAGATTTCCCAGCTCAAAGAACTGGCAGAAAGGACAAACTCAGGGTGATTCTTGAGCATGTAGTCCAAAGTTCCATTTCAGCACCGCCTATGCTTGTAAATGCTAAAATTGAGATTCGCACACAAGACCTAAAAAAGTGTGCCGCCCAGTTGAAAACAGTACACGATAAGGAAGCAGCAGAACTATCCTCACCTTTGAATGATTTCTTCCTCTATTCTCTTTAGTGATGAAGCAAGCGAGCAGGGAGCTAAGCAGAAAGCAGCAAGAGAAAGAAGGAGCTAGGTATCCAGAGACTTGGGTACAGGAGGGTCATTCTTCTCTGGCTGGCGGGGGGGGGGGGGTAACCCAAACCCAGAGGGGAGCCTAGGCCCTGTTTAGGCAGCACTTCTGACTGGTGGAGTTTCAGCCCAACCAATGCTATTTGTTAAACCGTAACAAAAGTGACCAGTTTGCCTCAGCATTCTAAAGAAATCTGCTCCTCTTTTTAAATTCACTCCTTCGGTGGAGGTGGGGGGCAGTGGATGAGAGAAGGGGATGCTACCATTGTTCCACCTACAAGTTATATTTTACTCTTCCTTCTCCTAATGCAGTGAGTTCTGATCAATTCCATTTTCACGTCACTTCTGGCATTTGCTTCTGCCTTTCTGTTCCTATGGACACCACCTTGGTCCTAGGTCCTCCTCCTCATCGTCCACCTAGACCAGGGCATTAGACCCACTAGAGATCAACTGCCATCCACTCTCTCCCACTTCTAATCTGGTCTTCCTTCATGGAGCTGCCAGAATAATCTTTTTTACTTAGTAATCTGTCTAAAAAGCCTCTAGTGGCTTCCACTGAAGGCCCTCCAAAATGGGGCGCCACATCGATTTCCCAGTCTTGTTTAATGCCACATTCTCCATGTAGCCTCAAGGCCTTCTGTAGGCCTGTAGGCCTCAGGACCTTTGCTCACACTGCTGCCGTTTGGAATGCTGCCACCTCACTGGTCCATAACCTGATCAATTCCTACCCAGACTTTAAAAACCATCTCCAGTGCTGAGCTTTTTTGGATTCCTGGATCCCCCTTTCCTCTAGTCAGCATGGACCTTTCCCATCTTGGGCCTTGTAGAGTCTTTGGGATTTTTAGATTATCTCGTGCACTTACCCTGTAGTTTTGAATATAATCGCTATCTTTATTTGCATGGAAGCCCCATTCTGGACTGGTTGTAAGCTCTATAAGGGCAGGGGCCAAGCCTTATCCAAAACTGATTTTCCTTCGACACAGCTTTGTACCCAATGAACACTCAATAGAGGTCTGTTTAGTGAATGGGGAGATAGACACCTGCATGGTTTCATGGGTGAGGATATGGAGGCAGTTTAGAAGGATACTGAGTCCCAACCAGACAGGTAAAAATTAAAAATTGGTTTTTTGATTCAGGGCAGGATGACTCATTGAATCCATGCTAATTCCTCCTAAGTGATTATTCCCATTTACGGGATGCCCCATAAGAGAGTGGATAGATAATTAACCTTGAAGCCAAAAGACCTGGTTTCAAGATCTACCGCTGGTCCATTCTGGCTGTGTGACCTTGGGCAGGTCACTTAACCTTCCACTACTTTAGGCAACTCTCTTAAGCTGACAAGTTGCAGAGACAGTATAGATTTACTACGGTAGAGTTTCCCCATCTTTCATAAAGAAATAAAATTATAAAAGTCGAGTCCCTAGTCCTACACTTTGCTGCCATTACTATTCTTATTAACGTCCCAGAGGCCTAAAGCAGACATGTCAAATCCATGGTCACAGGCCACGATGATGGCTGCAAGATCCTGAGTGTGGCCTAATCAGGTTAAAATGGGACTGGGAAATACTTAACAAAATAAATAAAAATAAAATAAAGCAAAATGTAGATAATATTACAGTTTAAAAAGAAAGTCAAAATGAGGTCCACGGGGATCCTTATGCATGGATTAGTGGGTCCCTCTTCTATTTGAGTCTGATATGACTAGAGAATCTAGCTTTCATGGAGTTATAAAAAGAAATTAAATTCTAAAATCTAAAAATCTAACAAAAAAGAAAAAAAAAATAACAGAACCACTGACCTTGCCTGAGTTGGATAAATTACTCTGTTCTGCTTTTCCTGGTGTTTGAATTGCAGTAAGAGGTGGAGGCCAGATGTAAGTCATTTCCTAATGTGGGGGGGAAAAAGCAATCGCAGGTTCATATCACACTCATAAGCTCTTCCCCAAACACATGCGCAGAGAGAGGAGAGGAGAAGGAGAGTGGAGAGAGGGGGAGAGAGAGAGAGAGAGAGAGAGAGAGAGAGAGAGAGAGAGTGTCAGCACAAGTCCTGTTCTCTAGTCAGCTGGGTGGCATAGTAGACAAAGAGATAAAGTGCTAGACCTGGAATCAGGTTTTGTGGCTTTGGACACTTATTAGCTCTGTGCCCCTGGGTAACTCATTAATCCCTGTCTGCCTCAGTTTCCTCAATTGTAAAATGGGAATAATAGTCTCTACTTCCCAGAATTATTGTGAGAAGCAAGTGAGATAATAATTGTAAAGCTCTTAGCAAAGTGACTGGCACATAGTAAGTGCTTAATAAATTCTTATTCATTTCCTCTACCTCTCCCTGGTACTGAATATTTTAGGACTGCCTATAAACCTAGATTTATTTGATTTGGGCATCATTTCTCTTTTGCACACCTGCATCACTATAAACACATTTTCTTTTTGTTTGTTTGTTTTCTAACATTCAAAGATGATACAGATGAAGGAATTAATTCTCACAGGCTGCTAAGTGGCAGTGTGCATTGGGTTTGGGATTGAGAAGACCCGAGTTCCAATTCTGCCTTATACACTTAATAGCAGAGTGACTCTGGGTAAATCACCTAAACTGTTTGCCTTAATTTCCTCATTTGTGAAATGCTGATAATAATAGCACCCTACTTCCCTGGGTTGTTGTGAAGACAAACTAAATTAATACTCACCAAGTACTTTGCAAACCTTAAAACATTATATAAAGGTTAGCAATTATTATTATTGTTGTTGTTTTTGTTGTTCAGAAAAAAAAAGATTAATATCAGAAGCCAACTGATAGAGGAAGAAGAATTGCTTAGAAATGAATAGAAGAGAAGATGCTGGACTGAACTTGGGAAACTGCACTATCAATGGCTCCAACCTTCTCCTTGAAACCAAAGTCTATGCTACAGAATGACGTGGACAATCACAGAATACCACGATCTACAAAGAATCAAAACAGTGGGGTCGCCCAAAGGGCAAAGGAAAGATGCACAGGAAGGCAGTAGCATATACTCAAAGATGACAGCATCAGAGGTGCTCTAAAGAATGTCATTGGAGAGATTTATGACTGGTAAAAGGAGGTAAGTCATGGAGTGAGAGTGAGGAGGAACAGATGGAGAGATCGAGTCCTGCGCTGGCACTCACAGAACGTTAAGACTGAAACGATGGCCTCCAGAATATCGGGTGGAGCCTTTTCCTCCTCTCTGACTTTAGCTAATGGAAGATTTATGAGAGGATATGCATAGGAGTCACTCCAGATGTGAAGGTATAGGACTAAGTCGTTACCTCCACCTTTAAGACTGTCCAAAACGATGAACTCCCATACATACCTGCTGGCAGACCGAAGAACAGAGCAGTCTGTTCTTCAGATTCATTCTGCTCATCCAGCTACCCCTGCAGTGTATATTCAGGGACTCAATTTTCAAGGCAAAGACACACACAAATACACACGCCTCTTCTTTGTTATTAATGATATCTTCTTCCTAGGTCATTGAAGGACGCTGCTACAAGGAAGGTCCTCCACTCTTTCTTGAGTCTAAGAACACAGAATCGGGTCCGTGAACAAACCCTTATGAACTAGGCATGAACCTGGATAGATATGAATAGCAGATCTTCTTATCCCTAAAGCCATGTATCCTACCAGCAAATTCTGTCTACGGGCCATAACAATGATACTAATAGATTTTCTTAGTTCTTGAAACAAATAAAATTGCATCACGCTGCAATAAGGAAAAGTCCCAATGCTGGAGTACTGAAGGTGTCTCTGTGAGGTATCCTTATCTCCATTTTTTTGAGGTTAGGAAACAGTGACCCCAAGGAGTGAAGGGAATTGCCCATGAACGCATGGCATGTATCAGAGATGTGATTCAAACATATGTGTTCTGGCTCCATTCTCAGCATCCATATTAGAGAAAAACAAGAGATCAGAGAGAAAACAAGATTGTGGAGAAAGCATGAGGTTACACATACAGGTTTATTTAGGAAATACTTTGCTCCACAATCATAAGAAGCAAAAAAAAAATCCCTATATGAAGGATAAAGAGAAGTTGTTTATCTGTTTGTTTATTTGTTTCTTTTGGAAGGAAGAGGTAAGATCTGTGAAGATCCTTTTAGAATGTTAAATGCTATTTGTTTCCTTCCTGCATAACTGAATTTTCTGTAAAGCAAAATTAAGAATGTTCTGGTAGTATATCTATTACATATTTTTCTACAGATAAAGCTACAATTTTCAAATAATTCTTTAAATGAAGACTCACAATGAAAAGCGATAAAGCGAAACAATTCGCTGTAACTACCAATTCAATATTTATGATCATTTGGATGGACTACCACGTGTTCAATTTCACTTATGCTATTCCACATGTGTTTAGGGAAAGCAAACTCATGATGACACTTAAGGTTTAAAGAGAATATTTTACCCACTAAAGAAAATAGACAGGCAAATAGACAATGGAGATCAATTAAAAATTTTATTTTGATTTCTTCATTAAAATAAGTTCAAGATACTTAATATTTTGAGGTCTAATTCAAGTTACTGGATAGCCTTACAAGAAATCCTACCGCTTGTCTCTGAAAAGATCTTCTTCTTATAGTCTTCTACTTCTATTTCACTGGATGTATAAGCGTGTATAGAATTAAGTATGATATAAGAGAGGGGCAGCTCGGTGGCACTACAGTGGCTAGAGTGTTGGACATGGAATCAGGAAAACTCATCTTCCTGAGTTCAAATCTGGCCTCAGGTACATACTAGCTGTGTAACCCTGGGTAGGTCACTTTACCCTGTTTGCCTTAGTTTCCTTATCTGTCAAATGAGCTGGAAAAAGAAATGGCAAATCACACCAGTATCTCTGCCAAGAAAACCACAAATGGCAGGGGACAGCTGGGTGGCTCAGTGGATTGAGAGCCAGGCCTAGAGACGGGAGGTCCTGGGTTCCAATCTGGCCTCAGACACATCCCAGCTGTGTGACCCTAGGCAAGTCACTTAACCCCCATTGCCTAGCCCTTACCACTCTTCTGCCTTGGATCCAATACACAGTATTGACTCCAAGATGGAAGGTAGGTGTTTAAAAAAAAAGAAGAAAAGGAAACCACAAATAGGATACCAATATTCAAGAGACAAATAAAATGCACAAGAATGAGCCAAGAAAATATGAAAAGAGAATGCACGGTAGCAACTAATAGATAACGAGAGACCATAGGAAAAAGAAACATTTCTCTGCTCAAAAAGCTCTAAGTACCCTCTATTAGCTATGGGAGAACATATGGTCTGGTCCCTGGCATTTGATAGCCTCTATTTCTGGGCTCCAGTCTCCCTTTCCTGCCTCATTTTATGTCACTTATCTTTATGCACTCCATTTTCTAGCCAACTAGACTATAGGTGGCTTCCTGGTCTCATCTTGCATTCTCCTGTCTCTGAGCACCATTCTCTATTCCCCATACCTCCTGCTTCACTGAGTTCTTGTTAACATTTTTCTTTCTCTTCCAGGCTCAGTATAGGGGTCCTTAAGGTGCTTACTTCATCCTCCCCAGCTAGAATCATTCTTGCCCACTCCAAATTTTGGATCTCTATGCATATCACACTCTACTTTCTTACCTCTATAATCTTTTTATTTATCTTCAGCCCATGACCCAGTAACATGTAAGCTTCTTGAGGGTAGGGACTGCTACATTTTTCATCTTTGTATTTCCAGTGCCCGACACACAATAGATATATGTGCCTAAATACATTCAGGTCTGCTGAATTGGAGTATTGTATTATAAATGTGGAAAGCATGCTTACTCCTTGGGACCAGAGGACGCTGTTGAATAAATACTGTTTCTGTAATATGCTCCAGTCCTGCTCTTTTTAAAAAATTCAACAGAACTATAGTATTCTGCAAGAATTAAAGGAATTCCGTTATTTACCCAGAAGCATATTAGGGCTGGGTGTCTATTTACTTTTTTCCTGTATGTAGCCTTTCTTGGCTTAAATGTACCTCTGTAATGACTGAGTACTTCTGGTGGAACTAGAGTGTACTTAGAAGGTCCATCCTAACTAAGCAGACAGACCGTTATGTGACATATCCTTTGGCATCAGCCCAAAGTGGAGAAGAGATATGAGGGAGGGGAGGTGGAGAGGAGGGGAGGAAATTGGCCCATATTTAACCTAGGAATTGTGAACTTAAAACAAATTTTGATAAATATTTCAATGTAATTGTTTTCCTTTGTAATCCTATATATTTGGTATTATATATTCATAAATGGTATTCTGGAAACGATTCAAAGACTTTATCACACTGCTAATATATGTGAAGGGCTCTATAAAGATGCAAAAAAAAAATTCGAACAATCCCTAATTTGGAGCAATCCTTTAATCTTTTTGTCTCTCCTTCCCAATCTGGGAACTTGCGAGTTTCAGTTTGGTGAAAGCTGTCAGAGAGAAAGAGAGAACACAGTTATCATTGTGACTTGAGGAAGGAACTCAGTGATCTTCTAAGTCATTCCAGTCAGTCTCTGAGAACCCATTGGGGGAGAGGAAAAGAAAAGGCAGTTGTGGTTCTTCTTTTCTCTGTAAACTGGTAGGGTTTACTCTTAAGACTTCTGTGAGTCTCAAAGGGAAGCCAAGACTTCAAAGAGTGGTAAGAGCTAGGCTATGGGGGTTAGGTGACTTGCCCAGAGTCACACAGCTGGGAAGTGTCTGAGGCCAGATTTGAACCTAGGACCTCCCGTCTCTAGGCCTGGCTATCAATCCACTGAGCTAACTAGCTGCCCCCATCAAGGCATCTTAACACTGCAGAGCAGTTGGGGAATGGTGCTGGGATTTCCTTTGGAAGTAGGAGGAAGTGGAAATCTTCTTCTGGCTCTGCTCTGAAGAAGGATGGGGCATGACTGAAAAAGAAAAACCAACCTCTGTTCCAACCATTAGAGTCTTTAGTGCTTTATTAGTTATTTTTCATTATTTGGTGAGGAACAAGCTTCTCAAGCATCGAAGCACTTTACATAATTGCTAACAATAAGTGTAATAAGCAGGGAGAGCTACATTAACATCATATGAAGATTACAAAGTCAAATACAAGAAAGGAAGAAAGGCCAAATGAAGGTTCCTTTGGCAATTATTATTTATGCAAATAACACATCCTGGGTGTCTGCAGTTAGCACTCTAACCTCATCAACAATGAAATCTCTATGCTGTAGCTGTCAATTAGCCTCACTTGGAAGTCAATGCACAGATCATGCAACTCAACAGCTTAAGCACTAGTTAATTAAAGGAGATGGTCTGAATTCTGAGTTCTGCTCCCAAGTCACTGTATGTTTGATTTCACTTGTTCTCCTAAATGGATCTGATGACTATTTTCCTTCGACAGATATTATCAGAATTTGTACATTGTCATAAGGCCCTCAAAATGTTTACTTCTGAACTGAAACACTTCCTTGAGAATCATTTACCATCTCCAATGTTATGGCAAGTTGCCTCAGCATGTAGCCCACATTAATTATTGTAGACTTTGTTGACTGCTAGTCCAAAAGGACAGATGTTTAAATTTTGTCAACTCTTATTTGATGATGCAAAGTAATAAATTCAGTGATGAAAAAGATGGAGTTGGAGGAATTTGCAACAGAAAACTTGGTTGTGAAGGTCTAGCATCCTAAGGGGTACATTCGTGTGTGTGCGTGCATGTGTATGTGTGTGTTCATGCATGGGTTAACAGGATCAGAAGTGGGAAAAACAGGTACATTGATGCCTTGTTGCTGGAGATGAGAAGTGGTTTAAGCATTATGGAAATCAGTTTGGAAATATGCCCTAGGAATTATAAAACTAGGAGTACTCTGACTTAGCAAAACCACTTCTAGGCCTATACATCAAAGAGATAAAAAATTACAATGACCCATATATCCTATAAAAATATTTATAGAAGCTTTTTAATAGTAGCAAAGAACTGGAAACAAAGGATATTCCCATCAACTGGGGAATGGCTGAACAAAGTACGGTATATGTATGTGACAGAATACTATTGTACTATAAGAAATGGAATGAATAATTTCAGAGAAACCATGGAAGACTTATATGAACTGATGCAGAGTGAAGTTAACAAAACCAGGAGCACCCTTTATACTGTAACAGCAATATTAGAAAAAGTCAGTCTAATGACCAACCATGATTCGAAAGGACCAATGATGAAGAATGCTACCAACCTACTGATGGACAGGTGAAGGACTAAATATGCAGAATGAGACTCATACTTTTAGACTTGCACAATGTGGGAAGTTGTTTTCTTTAACTATGCATATTTGTTACAAGGTTTTTTTCCCTTTTTTTTTCTTTTTCCAGTGGAGGAAGGAAGAGATGAGAGGGAAATAAAGCAAATGCTTATAGGAGAAAATTTAAATAACTTCTATAAACCTATGAAAGAAAAAGATAAAAGTATCTCTACCCTCTGCATTACGCTGTGCTAAGTACTTCTGTATGCTAGGAAATATCTGGAAATCAAGTAAGTAGGTGCTCAACTACTACAAAATAGCTGAACAAACCTAGTGTTGTATGAATGTCATAAAACATTATTGTGGGCTAAGAGCTAATGAATATGAAAAGTTGATAGAAATATGGCTTGGGGTTTTTTTGAACCAACACAGAGTGAAGTAAGCAGAACAAGGAAAGCAACGTACACAACTTCTATAATAATGTAAATAAAAAGGGCAGTAGAACAAAGCTGAACTCTGAGTAAGTATGAAGATCGACATTGGTCCTGGACAATAATTAAGGAAATACTTTTTAGTTTGTTACAAAGGAGGGCTCATTCGCTGGCTGGAGGGTGGGGACAACAACAGGATAGATCCAAAAAGGACTAGTGTAAATAGAAGAGGCATAAATAAAACTTAATATTTCAGAAGAAAAAAATCTGTGGCTCACCTACTCCTGTACTAAAAAAGGAGAAGCCTACTGACAATCAGAAGAATTGTGCCTGCTGTTATTTAGGCTAGAATTGAATTAAGATGCATTAGATTATCTATGAATTAATTTCTCTTTTAAGCATAAAGCTTTTCAAGGTGAGTAGAGCTATGTTTCTAGGAAATCCCCAAGAGAAATGTGCTGTGGATCTCTAAAGGCACTGTTGATTACTCCAATTTCTATTTTTTATTCATTTAAAATTCTAGGCTAGATTATTAATGATTTGTGAGCTGCAAGAAAACCTAAACTAAACCAGAGTTATTATAAGTTTGCTAACAATAAGTCAAGACAAACTAACCTCACAGAAATAGCAAGAGAATGGTGCAAGTAGGGAATGCTTAATTTCACAAGATATTTGACCAAATCTCTCATGTTATCCCTATAGAAAAGATAGAAAAACACAGTCTAGAAGACAGCAAATAGGTCTAACCCAGTTGAATAACTGTGCCTCAAGAGTGTTTTATGGATAAATGTCAACCTGAAAGTCATTAGTGTCGCAATGTAAGTTTATATCTTTGGCCCTACCTTGCTCCATATTTTTCTCAATGACTTGGAAGGAGAATGCCTATCAAATTTTTAGATAAAGCATAGTGAAAGAAATAGCTGAGATGACAGACAACACACCAAAGGTTCCAAATGATCTCACCAGGTTGAAACACTCTGCTAAAAAACCAAGAAGAGAAAGTCAATAGGGATAAATCCAAGAATCTGCATTTCAGTTCAAAAAATATGCTGTACAAATGCAGGATCCGGGACCATTGGTTTCATGGTTGTTCTATGAAAAAGACCTGAAGGTTTTAGGACCCAACAGTGTAAGGAGATGGTTAAAAAGGTAATGGCCACTTTGGGTAGCTTTACTTAAAGAATGGCGGCCAAATCATTGATTGTAATCATCTCACTTTAGTTGGCGCTGAACTGAGTGGGACTGACTATTGTATCCAATGTTAGGAACCACAAATTAAAAGAAGCACTGCATTCTGGCCTTTCTCAACCCTGCCCCTGCCCCCATTTTTCAGCTTCTTTTTAGGGGCTGACTTTTCCTATTAGAATGTAAGGTCCTTCAGAGCAGGGACTACCTCCCTACTTGTACTTGTATTCTCAGTGTTTAGCACAACACCTGACACAGAATAGGCATTTAAGTGCCAGCTGACTGACTGGTGAATGGCATTGAGAAACTAGTTTGGGTCTGGAGGGTAGAGTAAAGATGGCAGAACATAAGGAAGTAGTATGGCTTAGCTCCCCAACCAAGCCTCCTCCACAAAAATAGAAGAAACACACCAGACTACATTCTGATCCTAAGGAAAGGATGGGCCAAAGATCAAATCATAGAAACGATCACCAATTTTATTAAGGGTAATGGCAACAATGAGGAAATATATCAAAATTGGGGGGATGCAGCCAAAGTAGTACTTAGAGGACACTTTATACCTCTTAAACACGATTCATCAATTAAAGAGAAAAAGAGTAGATCAATGAATTGGACATGCAACTGAAAAAAACTATAGTAGGTCTAAATCTGCATGATCAAGTGAGTCAGAAATTGAAATGGAAACAATGTTTGAGGTAGTATGGCACAGTAGATAGAGTACGGGACTTACAGTTCAAGCGATTCTTGCCTCTAATATTTCACTTTTATCAGCCTTAGTTTTTCCCTTTGCAAAAGGGAGATAATAATACGTGAAGCACCTACCTCACAGGGTTCTTGGGGTTCAAATGAGATAAAGTGTAGAAATCTCTTTGCCAACTTTAAGGTACTAAATGCAAGTCAGTGATAGTAATGATGAGGATGACAGTGGTGGTGGTTAAATTAACTGGGGATGTTTACCTTGGAGGGAGAAAAAGAGGATTAAGGGGACAAGGTCTTTATCTTCAAATACCTGAAGGGCTGTCAAGGAAAAGGAGTAGAGGATTTGTTCTGTATTGGTCCAGGGGACACAACCAAAGGTTCAAACTTACAGGGAAACAGATTTAAATTATCTTTAAAGATAAGCATCTTAGCATAGTTGTCCAAAAATGAATTTTGGTGACTTAATTTTTCATTTTTCATCGGTTATTATCATTTCTAAATATATTCCTCTTCCTTCCCCTTCCCTCCCAGTGCAAACAAAAAGGCAGCAATTACCTAGCAGTTTTCCCTTGATAATACCTAAGTGACTCTGGCCCTCTGGTGAACTGGATATATTTCCATATATTACGCTGCTAAGTGCTTTACTTTACATTTCCATACCAATATCCCAGGAAGGCCCAGCACAATCATCAGTCTGGCCAACAAGAGAGAAACCTAGGAACAGTTGGGCTTAGGTTTGGAAACTAATAGAGCAGGAAGTCTTAACCTTTTTTGTATTGTGGACTCTGCTGCCTGTCTGCTGAAGTTTATGGACCTTTTCTCAGAATAATGTTTTTGAATGCAATAAATGAAATACGTTGGATTACAAAGGAAACCAATTCTCATGAAATTCGGTTACTAAAACATTTAAAAAAAAACAAGCTCATTATGCCATGTCAGCTCAGACAACTTTATTTTTCTAGATGGTTGCAAAGATATTTCAAAGGAAACGGAGCTAAGATACACTCTTTTTTTAACCATAATCCTGACTTGTAACTTCACCGTTCAACTGAAGCTGCTCTCTCCCAAGTTGCCTATGACCTTTTAATCGCCAAACCGAATGGCCTTTTCTGATATCACATCCTTTTTGGCCACTCTGTTGTGCATGGCACTATTGATCGCCTTCTCCCGGAAACTCTCATCTTGGGCAATCCGGAAGAGGCACTGCTCTCTCTTCATTCTCCTTCTATTTTTCAGACCTCGACTCGGTCACTTTTGCTGGCCCTTTAGTCCCCATCATTCCCACTGTTTGTATCCCCTAAGGCTCTATATGCTAAGCTTTCCATTCTTGATATACTATTTTATTCCGTGACTTCATCAACTCCCATAGGTTCAATGATCATCTTGATGCAAGTGATTCGCAGATATCTGACCCTAGTCTTTCAGTGGAATTACATTCACGCATCAGCAGCTACATGTTGGACATCTTACACTGGATATCCCATAGGCATCTCAAATTCCGCATGTCCAAAATAGATCTCACTCAATTTGTCTCCAAACCCTCCCGCAAGGTACATTTCCAATTCTGTCAAGGACGCTATCATTCGCTCAGTCACCCAGGACTGCGACCTCACTGGCATCCCAGATTCCTTACTTTCTTTCACTCATGACACATTTTTTCAAGCTATTGCCAAATCTTGTCATTTCTACCTCCACAAAGTTCCTCTCCTCTACACTCACGTAGCCACAAACTCGGTTAAGAGCCTCGTCACCTCTGTAATAGCCTCCTACCAGGTCTCCCTGCCTCAAGTCTCGTCCCCCCAATCCATCCTCCATTCAGCTGCCAAGGTAACTTTTTTAAATGTAGGTCGTAACATGTCATTCCTCCCTGCCTTGCTCAAGTAGTCCCAGTGGCTCCCTGTTATCTCCAAAATCGAACGTCAACTCCTCTGTTTGCCATTGCAGCTATTCCCAGGCTGTCTCCTTCTTCCATTTCTAGACTTCTTACCCTTCTCTCTCTTTCAGAGAGTGCAGCTGCGTCAGCTTACCTGCTGCCCCTCATAAGTGATCCTCCATTTCTTGTGGCAGGGACTTTTGACTGGCTATGCCCCATGACTGGAATATTCTGCGTCATCACCTGGGCCTCCTAATTTCCAGGGCTTTCTTCAAAGCTCAGCTTCTACGGGAAGCCTTTCCTGGCCCTTCTAGTCACTGGTGCTTTCTCCTCTCAGACTACATTCTATCTACTCTCTGTATATCATAGATGTACCTAGTTATTTACATGTTGTTGAGGACATCATTCGAATGTCAGCTCTGGAAGGCAAAGACTGTTTTTGACTTTCCTTGAACTCCCAGTACTCAGCACAGTCCCTGGCACATAGTAAGAACCTAATAAATGATTCTTGTTTTGATCTGACTTGACTCATTGAGGGAATGTGGCATTAGTATAGCAGCAAAGTAGCAGCGGGGAACAATGAATATGCCTATTTCTGTCTCCGGCCCTGTGAGTCAGAGGGAGTATGACAAGATGTGATCTTCAGTAGAGTGTTGCAAGGAATATTATGTCCTCAGGGGAAATTTGATTTAAAAACCTGAACCTATCAGATTTAAAAATATATATATATATAATAGATTAGGATTCCTGAGGTCATAATAGAATAAGCTTTGAGATGGACAAACCAGACAGAAGTGGGTTTGAAGAGGAAATGAGGCATTCCAATGAGGTTTATGGTAATTTAAGTACTGAAGAAAGAAGCTGATATATGTCATATATCCATCAAAGGCCATAACAAATTATAATCTCTCAAATTCTGGGAGAGCTAGTCCAAATCCATGCTCAGGTTGTTATTCCAATCCCTCAAGTCAAAGAGAGAGAGAGAAAGAGAGAGAAAGAGAGAGAGCCAGAGTGAGAGAGAGAGCCAGAGTGAGAGAGAGAGAGAATCTATTCAGGTAACTTTATCTCTGCTCTTCTGAATTCTCTAATTATACACTAAACCAGGGGTCGGCAACCTTTTTGGCTGTGAGAGCCATAAACGCCACATTTTTTAAAATGTAATTTTGTGAGAGCTGTACAGTGCTCACAGTGTGCGTTCCTGCAACAGTGCCTGAAAAAAATGGCCTTTATGGCTCCTGCAGAAAGAGCCAGATGCGGCTCGAGAGCCATACGTTGCCGACCCGTGCACTAGGATGAGGATGTCAGAAACACGTAATAAGAAAACAATAAAAAAAGGAAAAAAAGCCATTCAAAGGATTTCCATCGTCCTTAGTTTAAGAAGGTCTTGGTTCTTGGTTCTCCATCAGGACTTTTTCTCTCTTCTCTAAATAGAATATTGTCATGAGAGACTTAGATGAGTATTTTCTTGGTGCCATTTTAATCTGGCAAATGGATCGCTTTGGAGTAATTTTCTGGTTTTGTTACAATCTTTGTTGGGAATCTCTAACGGGAATGAGCAGATACAGCATATCAAGCATTGAGAGTCAGCAATAACTCACTCTGGAGATTCTAATGAAGGGAAAAGAAGATGGTGCAAGCATGGGAAAGCAGAGACAAAATAAGAACAACCTATTCATTTGTGTGCTTGGGATCTTCTTCTCCATTCACTGTCTTGTTTAAAACGAGCAAGCCAAATGATGGTAATAATAGGAGTCACATTAAATACGGACATTGTGGTGGTATTTTTAATAATATCCACATAATTGGTAATGTAAAAAACTGGCATTCAAAATGGTGCTCAAACAATATTCTGAGAATGACACAACGAAGTAATTAGGATATTTTGCATTCCTGTAGCAAAGTACTCTCAGAGCCCATCTATTTGAATACCCCTGACTAGCAAAATGTTCCTTTCGAGGTCTCCTATGACACAGGTAAATTGCCTGCACTGATAATAGCAAAAAGCAGAATGAGTAAATGATTGATGCCATTTCCACAAATGGTCCTCGTAAAGGTCCTCTCGTTGAGGATCTGTACCGGGGGCTGACAGGGATGTCCTTGGAAGCTCTTGCTCATGTCATTTACTCTGGCTCTTTTGAATGGGGCTGTTATAGGATCACGAGAGGCCAGATTTCCAGGGCCTTGCCAAAGAGTCCAGTCCAGGAGGTGAGCAGCGTGAATAAGAGTCAGGGGCATTTTCAATGCTATCTTCACTGATTATATACTCAGTGCTGAGTTTCGTGCAGCCTTCAGCAAAGCTAAAGACACATCAAAATCACAATTCAAATATTATGATAGCAATGGAATATAAGCTCAACAGCAGCCAAGCCAACAAGCAATCTGACTTTCTTAAAGAAGAATTCTGAAGTGTCAGATGAGAACAAGCCCCATTCTGGGTGGTAGTTTAAGTCACACAAAGGCACTTTCCAAATAAGATCCCTGTGAGGGAGCCGGTGAACATATTATTATTCCCGTTTTAGAGGTGAAGAGACTGAGGCTCAGTGAAATTAACTGGTTTTCCTAGGGTCCCATAGCTATAGTCAGAGGGAGGATTTGAACACAGGTCTTCTAGATTCCAAGTTGAGCACTCTGACTCCCTGTCTGTCTATTCAATACAAACTCCTGGGAAAATACAGTTAATAAAGCAGACACAAAAGGAATTGCTTATTTTTTCTTTTGACTTATTATCAACGTAAACAACTATATCTTTTAGAATGTCCCTAATGACTCCTAAATACTATTTCTACCCCTCTAAGGGCAACTTGGTGGCACAGTGGGAAAAGCTCTGGGAATGGAATCAGGAGACCCGAGTTTAAATCTGGCCACGGATCCTTATTAGCTGTGTGACCCTGGGCAACTCGCCTAACCCCGTTGACCTCAGTTTCTTCATCTATAAAATGAGCTATTGAAGGAAATAACAAACCATTCCAATATCTTTGACAAGAAAAAGCCAAATGGGGTCCTGAAAAGGCAGACATGGCCGAATAAAATCAATCACTCTCCAGATTTCTTCTTGATCTTCATCGATGTACACATATACATTGAATGAATAACATCTTATCGCACATTTGTATGTTCTTACATTTTGCTCTTGTCCTGTTAACATATTCCGGTGTGCATTTCCCCAAGTCAACCAAGGCCAAGGCTTTATTCAGTCTTCCAGCTCCAGTGTTTCCTCATTCTAATATAGTAGGAAGAGAAATCTGATCTCCCTCACCCCACCAGCTCATTGATTTCATTACAGAAAGTAATTGGCAGATAATAGAAACGACCAGTTATTAATATGCTAACCACCAAGTACAAAGATGCAGTGTCATCGCTATAAGAAGTATGAGTTCCCCGAATGAATTAAAACAGCAGCCGGCCATTAGTTGCTTGAAGACTGGCCACGTCCTGGACGGTCTTTAAAAAATGAAAAGGGACAAATACTGGGGACAGCTGAATAGTTTGAGAGATTCAGTAAGTTGAAGCAAGTAACAACTCTGTAGAGGTAATCCATGGAACCTAACCAGAGAAGTTTTCTTTACGCCTTTCACCCACATTTACCATGATGCACTAATTGCAGCGGACAGATTCGTCCATTAGGAGACACTGTATGTAGTGGGGAACGGTTTGGGATACGTCTCGAGCACAGCTGAAACACAGGAGCAAAGATACGCTCTCTATGAAGACACAGAAGTAGGGACAACTACGATTCCAGAAAAGAAGCAGCCCTAAAGACCATGACCACAGGAAGCATGGAAGAGAGCCAATTAGGGATTAAAGGGAGCAAAGCCTCTGCAATAAAGGGTAGATCTATAGAGAAACGCAGGGAACCAAGGTGAACGAGCCATTCAACAGAAACACTTGGCCCATGGTGGCATTCAAGGACTCAACAAGGAGAGAAAGGACACTGGTGCACTGAAATACGGGAGGCATAAATTGTCTATTTGTGGGAAAGTTTATGGAAGGAATGTTACAGAGCTTTTGTTTTAGCTATGCCAACTTAGTAAATGCTTTGGCATTATGCGGATTAGTCTTCTTTAATATTAAGAAAGCCAGTGAGGACTTTTGGGGTATAGTTTTAGGAGGGCAGCTTTACAGACAACTGTTCAGACTCATAGAAGCAGTTGCCCTTCTGGGGGTGCCTCATTCAGTAAGGAAGAAGCTTGAGAGTGGGTGGGAGAGCTCACGGGAGGGGGCACTACAATGATTACTATTACCAATTAAACAGGGTTGATGAATGGACTGCTTTACAAGTGTGGATAAAAAGTGGAAAAAAATCTCATCCAAACTTTTTCTTCTTTGTTTCCAAACCCAAATTAAACTACTAAAGTGATTCATTCCCCCCCCCCAGCATTACTTAGTTATTTATATTTAAGAAAAATTGATATTGTAGCCATGTTCATCAGCTGTCAAGATAGCCCAAATACTGCATGACTTTTGGCAAGTCCTTCCCCTTAATTTTCCTCAAATCTAAAATGAGGAAGTTACTGAACTAGATGATCTCCAAGGACCTTTTAGGTTTGGAAAACTTTATCTTAAAGGGCTACATAGTGTTATTGTTCCAAGGGCCAAATCCAGAAGTATGTATCAGAACCCCGTTTTCTTTCGTAGGCATCCCACTACAATCTTCTCCAACTGAGAGCATCATTATTTATTTCACTTTATCCTGATAACCTGATGCCAACAGCCTATGCTCACAAGCATATTTATTTGGAGGGGGAGAGGAGGTGGAAAGGGTGGGAAGCGAAAGGGCTACACACAGGGCAAAAAGCCAGATTGACCTTCTACAACGTTTTGCTACTTCCTTTTCCACGCCACATTTTGTGTTCCCTAGAAAATCAGCTAAAAACCATTAGGCCTTTCAAAGAAGTCCTGTATGTCTTCCAGAAAGCTGGCAAAGGTTTCAGCGTTCCCTATGCTCGATGTGCCGAAAACAGGTATCCGATTTTAAATGTGGTTTACATTTGCCACCTCGTTCATTCAGTTCACCAGAAATAATAAATCACCTTCTTCACAGCAAACAGCAGGTTTATGAAAACCTAGTTCTTCTGAGAGCATACCTAAGACATAAAGGGCTTCATCTATTTACTGAACTACTTAAAAGAGGCTACTCTCCCTCCCCCCCCCCCCCAGGGCTCTTGATACTAGGCTGCTAAATTACTTCTCTTTGACATTATCTCCTCCCTGACTTGCTGCCACCCCTTCCTTGACATGTTCCCATGTTAGACAGGTTCCCATGATTGACTGGGTCAGGAAGCTTAATATTGACTTTCAAATTCCCAGCAAAACCTCCTATTCCACATGAAGATATTTCAACGGCTTTATAGGCCCTAAATATGTCTTGAATCTCAATGAATAACTTTACCCGTGTAACAGGGGATCAGCTAATGAGGGCCTAGTCCTGAGAACACGTAGGGGTTTGGCAAACCTGCTTCCAGGAATGTTTAATGGAGGGCTCTACGCTCCACTTCAGAGCATGGGCAATTATCTTCTGACTCTTGCAGATCCTCTTACCACATAGGGAGGATAGACTTTTTGATTATCTTATGAGTTAGAATTGAGAATGCCTGAAAAAGATTTCCACAAGGGTAGATCAGTCATATTTCCTGCCTATCTGCATTAGAGTGAGGAATGAAGGGCTGCTATTAACACATGCATGAAGAGAGAGTGAGCATCACCTGTCTGCTTTCCTCACCAGGGTCAACATGAACCTAGGAGCATATGCCTCTCCTGTGGTTCTATTCCTGTCCTTCTCTAGACAATTGTCTTTAATTGTCTGGACCCATGATGGTGAACCTATGGCATGTATGCCAAAAAGGCACACAGAGAGCTCTGTGGGTACATGCCAATCGCCTGCCAGAGTTCCTTACTAGAAAGGCAGAGGGATTCAGTGGAACTGCTCCCTTCCCCCTCTCTATCACGTCTGAGGACATTTTTTCACTTGATCCACCCCTCTGTCCAGCAGTCCAATGGGAGTGCTTCCCCCTACCTGGGATAAGTTGAGCGGATCATAGGCAGGAGAGCTGGAGGGGAGTGCAGAGCACCTGCTTCGGGCACTCCCTTCCCTAACCCCAACCCTAAATTTTTTTCTAACCCGAAAGACATTTTTTTCACTTGATCTAACCCCTTCTGCCTGCCCAGCAGCCCAGTGGTAAGGCAGAGGGGGCAGCATTCAGTCTGGGGGGAGTGGAACACAGCATACAGTCTCTAGGTGTGAAGCAGGCATGGTACACAGTTTCTAAAAGGTTCGTCATCACTCTTCTAGGCAAAGGAGTACTAGGGGTGGAATGGTCTAGGCTTCAAAAGGTTGGAAGAGCAAGCCACCAGAGGTCCAGTGAGAGCTATCTATTCCAGAGTTTGTAGACAACTAAACTCTGTGAATCAGAAAGATATGAGTTCAAATCTGGCCTCAGATATCGACTAGCTGTGTCATCCTGGGCAAGTCACTTACCACTCTTTGTCTTAGTTTCCTCGTGTAGAAAATGAACTGGAAAACCACTCCAGTATCTTTGCCAAGAAAAGCCCAAATGGAGTCATAAAGAGTTGGACATAACTGAAAAGACTAAATAACAACAATGAAAATCTCTGCAAGGGGCAAAGCTTAGACATATACAATATAGTAACAGATTAAGTCAGCTAAAAGGGAGAAACCCCTCACTCCACCAGCTACCCCACATTCAGCAGTGGACTTGATAGGGGCCAATGCTTTGTAGAAATTGCTTTAAGTATGGGGAAGTGTGCTCTTGGGAGATGAGGCTGGGATGTTTATACTTCTGTTCTTGCTATATCTCCTTAGTAAATATCCCTTTGTAATGGCTAACTGATGTTAGTGGGTTAAAAGAAAATGAGACACTAATCACCAGTGACTACCATTAGGAAGAACACACTGGAAAGTGGGCCCAAAGCAATGACATTTGAGGATAGCCTTCATAATTCTTCAGGGGTATGCCTAGAATCTTGACGAACAGATGGAATCAATGGAACCAACCTTCTGAGGCACTTGACTCATATGTACAAGTGGGAGTTGGAATAAGGACACCCCCCAGAGCCTATAAAAGTTCCATCTACATTTATTTTTTTAAATCCCTACCTTCCGTCTTGAAGTCAATACTGTGTATTGGCTTCAAGGCAGAAGAGTGGTAAGGGTAGGCAATGGGGGTCAAGTGACTTGCCCAGGGTCACACAGCTGGGAAGTGTCTGAGGTCAGATTTGAACCTAGGACCTCCTGTCTCTAGGCCTGGCTCTCATTCCACTGGGCTACCCAGCTGCCCCCTCCACCTACATTTCCAATATACAATAACAGCCACTATAATTAAATTTCACATTTTTCTTTAGGGTAAATTTGTGTTTTAGAAAAGACAAACCACTCATGAGGAAACAAATAATGTTCTAGCTCCCTTAGGAGTTCACTGTGCTACGTTGGCATGCTCACCTCACATATGGATACTACATATTAAAATCCATTAGTATTTTGAGAAGAAGTGAGAAGATCCAGGCAAGGGCAGTCTCACCTGTTGACAAATTTATAATTTCCAACGTCAAAGCCAGTCATCGGAGTAACAGAGAGTATGGCAATTTAATTAGTTTATACAAATGGCCCCAGCAGAGTTAACATTAACGATAATCAAAGTTATATTTATAATTATTCTGTTTCTAGGAGTATTTTATTACTGTTCCTGTAAAAGCTAAGTCTACCTGTCAAAATTTCAAGGAGCTCTCATTTTGGTAGCGTGGGCACTCCCAAATCCTGAACCCTCCGTAATTTTAGTAGACTGTCTACATGGGTTCTCATGGCTAACAAATTCATCATCCTGTGGCCAAGTTGGATACAGGCTTCTGTGCAATAAACTAGGCTAGGCCTCCAACAAGAGATACAGGGTCTATTCCTAGTTCCATATTTGAAACTTTTCCAGTTAGGGAGGATGCCTCAGAATTTGTGATCCACTGGCATAGACTTTGAGAGTCCAGGGTCACTAGGCCACGCTAGTAGAGGCTAAACATCTATACTAAATCAGAGTATGCACCAACGGGAGGATTCCAATTGAAGCGAATTGTGGAAAAATTGGTTTGTAAGAGTCCAATTGCAGCCGTATTCATTTTCTTTTCTGATTCAGGTGTCTGACTAATCTTGCGCTTTGATCCATATACCTTTTTTTCTTTCTGAGCTGTTTGCTTTTTAAAAGCGTGATAGTAAATAGAGTACATGGTGGGTCTGTCAGTACCTCGTGAGCTTCTGCCATGTTTTAAAGAGAGAGACCAAACTATTAAGTAGAATCATGATCATTTAGAATGTTGTAAATATGGAAATACTATAACCAATAAGGGGGTACCCATCTAGCTATTTACCAACCTATTCCATATGGCAGAAGGAAATCTGCAAGTAGATACAGTTCGTCAAATCATGTTTCCTAATCCTTAGTTAGCAGCTTCCTGTTTTCCCCGTAAACAGTGAATTGCATGTACAGATGTTTCATCGTAAAATTATCAACTCCTGAAGGTACTTTACTAGGAAACACAATCTGTTCCATAGCAAAAATAAGAGAAATGGAACTTCAATTATGTACCTGCAATTCTGACTATGTAAGAGGGTGAAATGATAGCTGCTGTTATTTTTTAAAGTAAATACTTCCTCAGGAACGAGTAATGCTAACCTACAAAAAGCAGGAATTGGACAAGATCCTCAGAGGTAGGGTTGATATATTCTTCCTGTCTTAACGTAGCTTGGAACCCACAAAAATCCCAGGGACTCAAGGAAATGACTGCTATTGGCACTGCCATTATGATGCAGAACAGTTGAGGAAACCTTTGATTACATATATATCTCCTTCAACACTCTCATCATGGTATCAAAGTGGACCTGAGGTTCTAAAGACTATTCTATCGTAGAACAATATGGAATAAGCATGGATGGCCCTTACCAAGCTCTAAAGTGGCTCAGTCAAGTATAGGCCCGTTGACTGACTATGTGTCAGTTGTTTTGGGACCAGATTGGTTAACTTTGGAGATATTCTTAAGAGTCAGAGAACTTCAGAGAGATCATCGGCTACAATGAGGAGGGCTTGAGATCTAAGCTTGTAAGACTGTCTAGAATGATGACATCGCTGAATGTTTTAAGTAATGAAATGCTCTAAACTATGGCTAGAGTTACATCGTTATGATGATCCTCCTTTTCTCCTTCTTCCTCTTCTTTGCCCTCTTCATCCTCATTTCTTTTTACATCTCAGAACAAGCTAGCTTTCAATTAGACAGTAAACTTAATGAAGAGCCTCTTTGGAAGAATTTAGTCCCTATTCTTAAGAAGGCTTTAATCGAATATGGAAGGACAGGTCACACACACCAATAAGAAAGATACAACACTGGATGGGATAAGAAGCAGATGAAAAATCAAGATGGCGTTCTCAAAATCTTTGTGGAGAGAGAGAACACTTTTGGCTGGGGGAGTAGGGGATTAGGGAAGGCTTTATGAAGGAGGTGGTATCTAAGCTGGGCCTTGAAGAAATAGAAAGATTTCAGTAAGAAGGAGGATGTTTAAGATCTCTTTCAGCTCCAAATCCTATGAGGTAAGAAAAGTGACAGGTTAGGCAAAGTTTAGGAATTCGGTAAGGAAGAAAAGTTACTGTTCCATCCTGGTACAACTCTAAGATACTATCTAAATTCATTTGGGAAATGGGAATCCTGGATCCGGCTTTAAAAATTACTTCAAATAAGTGGGCCACTGCCAGAAGCACAATTTGGATCATGTCAATATTTTTTTCCTCACAGTATTTATTGTAATGGGATCAAATCTATAGAAGCTTGAATGGAAAAAGAAAGTAAAGATAACAGAGCCAAGGAGAGTAGAAAGGGTGTTAAGAAGGGCTTTAAAAAAACTACATAGTTTTAATTAACGTATAATACTGAAAAACATATTGTTGCCAAAGGGAAAAAAAGATGATTTGAATGTGATCACAGAAAGAACAAAGTATACTTTTATAATCCTTGACGGCTATAAGATACTTTAAAGATCTCAGAGCACTTCAGCTCTTTATTTCATTTGGTTGTCATATAATCTTGTGAAGTAAATATGGCAGTGTTTATCACACCCGGTTTAAAGATGAGGAAACTGAGGTTCTAATTAACTTCCTCTTAGGCCTTTTGCTATTAAACAGCCCAAGTATTATATTTTTGTAAAGATTTATTAATAATAACTTGAAGTAAAAGAAAATAAAAAGCTAGAGTAAATAGGCAGCTAACCCAGCCGAGGACATGAGAGGAGAGTGAGAGAGGGCGGGGTTACAGCAAATTATTCACAATACATAAGGATGCTATGAGGATGAAAGGAAAAGGATTCTGGGAGAAGAAAAAGAATTCTGGGAGATGGAGTCCGAGGGTTCAAGATTTCTGATTACACAACAGGCAGCAGAATCCATGTCATCCAAATTCTAGTCCTTTTCTCTTTCCAAGATAGAACAAGATACAACCTCTATCCACAAGGTCAAAGCTCCACAAACAAAGAGGTAGATAGGGAGAGAAAAAGAGGCCAGTCTCAATTGTATCATTTGAGATGAAGGTAAGGAAAAAAAAGAGAAGTAAGCAGTATTCGAAAGAGATCTCAGTATCTCTGGAAAGAGAGGTAGAATGCAATACTGGAAGTACCAAGACCTTTATCTGCCCAGATAGTAAAGCATTAGAGGTGGGGCACACAAAGAGCACCAGGACACTAGTATCACTGGGAAATTTTGGGACATCAAGAACTAGACCACAAATCTGGGTTGTAATAGTGGTGATCTCACTGTCATTCTAAGCCAGGGAAATAAATTCTAAAACATCTGAGTTGCCCAAATGGAGGCGCCAATTAGCAGTGTTCTAGGAACAAGAATTCCATGCAATCTAAAGTCTTTCTTTTTGAAACAAGCCGTTCCTTTCAATTCTCTTTCAAGCACAGCAGAAAGACTTTTGTTGTTTTTCTCAAGGGGAGTTATCGCTTAGGAACATATTAAGACAGCTTATGCCGTTTCTTTCGGGTTGTCAATGACATGGGATTCTGAAGCCCCACCCCCAACAGGTGTTTTCCCAGCTCTCCAAGCTTCATGGCAATGCTGCCAAGTATCTAGCTCTGGGTCCCTCTTAAGGAAAAGATGCCAATTAAGATGAATTAGGAAGTGCTTTGGGATGCATCTAGGAGGCCTTTAAGGCTTAAGATGAGCCTGTGGACTTAATTTGAGCTCTGAACCCTAGAGAAAACACTGGAAGCCAAGGTAACTTTCTGAAGGTGCTCTTTTTTTCAGCTCTTACCTTTCATTAAGAAAATTAATTAAATGTCTAACAAAGAGCTGCGGCAGTTTAAATACCTTCATCCTATGGGAAGGAGGAAATGGATGAGTTCCCATGTGACATATTCAGATACAGATCTGGGCCCTAGAGATATGGAGGGGAGCTGTGGATAGCCTGATCTGATCCATATGCCCTTAGGTCTGATCGAAGCTACATACTTTATCTACAACTGGCAAGAGCTGTCTTGCCACCAACAGAACACTGCGTATCAGTGAGGGTGAAGGAAGCACCTAGCTTAGTGCCTTACCCACTTAATAATATTGGCTCGAGTGTATACTTGAATTCCTGGAGAGTATGTAAGCGACAATGAATCTAATGACGAGCCACATGATAGGGTAGCAGGAGGGCTGAATGTGGAGAAAGGAAGACCTGCCTTTAGGAGTTGTCTCTGATACATCCTGGCTCCACAAGCCTGAGGAAATCACTTCAACTTCAGGACTCAAAGAACTCTGTGAGCCTCTGAGGCATAGGTGAGCGGCTGATCTGCCTCAATAGAATGAAAACTTGCAGGCAGTACATATATAAACATCTACGTACATATGCACACACAAATACCTCGTATTTGTTCATAAATCTTCTCGCATGTATTGCTGTTCAAAATATTCCAATGTGTGAACTTATAGCTCATATATATATATGTACACACACACACACACACACACACACACACACACAGGCTTGGAGGAATCTAAGCCTGAAAAGTCTAAGTTTGAAGGTTGTTCCCAGTTGGATGAATTTTTCAGTAACGTTACCAGGAAAGGGGCTACAGTGCGTCCCCCCACACTTCTCCAAAGCCCAGATCTCTGAAGTACTCAAAGGGACAGATTCTGAATAAATGTAATGCCTACAACAACATAAGGATGTATCAGAAAGAACATTGTTCTGTGTTCTACTCTCAGGCCTACCATATTCTGTGAGCATCTTTGTATAAGCTGGGTAATGTCGAGTTGCAATTTGCTCATCTGTGGACCAGGTCCAACAAAATAAAAGGGGATGGTATATATGGAAGAGCTTCATAATAAATTGTCAAGTGGTATTCAAATGTGACACATTATGCAATCGAGATGCCATCCACTCAGTAATATTTTAAGCCGCTCTATGCCGTGAAGAGCATAATTCAGGAAATAGGATTTCCTCACGATACAGAAGAGGTAAACGCAGATAAGGAATGTTCTTGGACTAAGATACCATAACAGAACACAAGTTGATTCTTGCTCTCTGATGCTGATGGCCCCAATTCAATAGATTTGGGTAGAACTAAGGGTTTTCCTTTCAGTGTTATTCCCGAGGGTCCATGAAGGACATACCCTTTCTACATAGGTACCTCTAACTCAACTGATCTGAACTGAAGGATCTAAGCAGAAATGAGATGGAAGATTAGTCCAGTCTTGGACAAGAGATCACAAGAATTAAGAAATGAAGTAGGAAACGAACTTTTGTTAGGAGATGGAAAAATGAAGCTTGATTAGGGCTGGAAGGGGAAGGAAGAACAAAGGAAATGGAAAAGGAGCTAAGCAGAAGCACCTTACTAAAGAAAACTGAAGTTGCATGTGAGTTTCTGAGTGTGCTATTGCTGAAATATCTCAGCAGTTATTTTGAGCTCTCTAACCAAAAAAAAAATCATCATTATTATGAGGATCTTTGTTATTGTTGTTGTTGCTTTGAGACTGGGTCCTACCCACGCTGGAAGTATAGCAGCCATGCCCAGGCTCAACCCCTTTAAAGACTGGCATGGAAAGTTTTGCCTTATTCTGTTTCCGACCTCAGCCAGTTAACCCCTCCTTTGGTGGCCTGCTGGGTCCCCACTGCTTGGGGCTTATCATTCTGTTGTCATTTATTAGGACATCCAAAAATCTTTTCGCCCAAATGCAGCTCAGAGCTTCCAAGCTCAGGCGTCTGCCTCCCTCTTAGCAGGCATTCCAGGTATGAATCATCATGATTTAGTAGACAGCTTCATTATTAAAAAAAGTCAAAAGAATAAAAGTTTAAACTCACCCTCAAAATTTCTTCCACACAGCTCGGATCATTGGAAAGGTTGATCTGAAACAAAGAAAAAATAAAGTCCAATTTAGTTACTCCAACAAAAATTGCTGAGAGCCTATTTATGCTGTGGAAAATTGTATGAAGAAAGTAAAGCTAGCCATCGTTGCTTTTCTATGAAATATGAATTAATAATTCTTCTCAGGTGATCAACTGTGTTTTCATTTAACCTAAAATGCTGGGACTATGGTGGAGCAGAAAGGGTGCTAGACTGGGAGATCTCCCCTGACACAGTCTCCTCTTACCACCTACCCGTGTGACCCTGAGCAAGTCTCTCCCACTCTCCAGGGTCTCGTTTTCCTCATCTGTAAGATGAGGGAGTCAGACCTGATTATCTCTCTAGTCCCCTTTCAGCTCTGACAGTCTATTATTCTGTGGTGTCAGGCCAGTCTTACATTAGACCATTTTATGAACAAACTAGGCTCTCAATCATCCAAGTTTTAAAATCAATTTCCTAATATTAATATAAAGAACTCTGAGTCTAAATTGATCATTAGAAAGAAAATTGGAATTATATTGGGTCAGATCCCCAGTCCATCGGGCTCAATCTTCACATCTGTGACATCAATCGGTAAATATCTACCAATTGCCAACCTCTGTTTAAGGTCTTGTGGCAGATTCAAAGATGAGTAAGACACACCCTACGCCCACCCTCCAAGTGCTGGTGAGTATTTTGGGGAAGCGAGGCAAACACACACAAAAGAAATAAATACAAAATCTAGATGCAATATGAAGTAGAGCCATAATGGTCTCCTGGATAGAATATTGAGCTTAGAATCAGGAGGATCTGGATTCAAAGCCCTCTTATGACACTCACTAGTTGTGTGACCTCGGGAGAGTGACATCCTCTCGATGCCTCAGTTTCCTCATCTGTAAAATGAGGAATCTGGACTTATTAATCTCTAAGATTCCATTCAGCTCCAAATCTATGACCCTATGATCTCTTCTACTTGAGTACCGTAGAACACTAGTAGGGGATGATTTATGGGAGAAGATGACGCCATTAGAGCATACTCTCTGTTAAGTAATATCACCCAAACAGCCTTCTGGAAAATAGGGGAGGGGGCCTGCATGTGCCAGACAATTCAAATCACTACCACCACATAGATGATCATATCCCCACCGATCCTGATGAAGAAAGCCCAGGACCTTGACCCCAGGGGCCTTGGGAGCAGAAGTGTTCTCTCACATCACTAGATCTGCTTCCAACCCTGCTCCCACAGACATGGTTAAGGGCAGAAATGATTGTGGAAAGTGGGCCCACCCTTCCTCATCACCACAAGCAACAGCTGCTGACCACTCTGACCAACTGCCACCAACAAGCAGAGAGACACAAATGCCCCAGGAAAGGCAGCACCTCACTCTTCCAGGCCACCAGTACTGCTTCCAGCCCAACCCTCGCAGCCATTATCTTGAGGAAGCAACTTCTGAGGAGAAAGGGTCCCCCACAAACTGCAGGTCAATAAGACCAGCTGAAGCAGCATGTGTCAGGCAAGTCAAACCATCACCTTGACAGCCATTTCCCCTCAAATGCTTAAAAATGCTTCATTCCTTCAGTCCTTCGTTATACTTGGGAGGTAGTATAATGCAGAGTGGAGTAGTATAAGAGAAAGAACCCCGGGTTTGGAGCCAGAGGACCTGAGTTTGAATCATAACATCTCCAGTTACTTTGTAACCTTAAGCAAATTATCTGACTTCAGTCTGTTGTTGTTTAGTCATGTCTGACTCTTCGTGACCCTATAGATCACAGTACGCCAATATTGTCCATGGGGTTTTCTTGGAAAGGATACTGGAGAATCCTTATTGCTATTTTCTTCTCCAGTGGATTCAGGCACGCAGAGATCAAGTGACTTGTCCAGGGTCACAAAACTAGTAAGTGTTTGAGGCTGGATTTTAACTCAGGTCTTCCTGACTCCAGGCTCAGTATTAATCTACTGAACTACCTAGCTGCCTTGACCTCGGTTCGCCCATCCATAAAATGAGTAAGTTGTATTAGATGGTTTCTAAAATCCTTTCCAAATCTCAATCTATGATCCTCATGCCAGACTCAAGAAGATGGACACAGAATATAAATTAGGACTTCGATGGCTTTCTCCTTGTATCAAAAGGTACCCCCTAAATATCACGTCTTATGATACTATACACTTGATGCTAGCCCAGGGCTTTCATTATTTGTGTTTCTCTGTAGAGATGGATTGCCCACAAACAAGGACATATCAACACATCTGGATACGCAAGACGCTGTGCTCTGGAGAACACACATAGAACTTAGCCCTTGTCTTCAAGGAGCTAATATCACCAAAGTGCTAAAAAGTAAGTGCAGATGTTTATGGAGCCTCTCCTTTGCTGATGCTCTGGCGAGATACGCACACAGGTCCAAGAGGTTCTTGCCCTAAAGAAGATTACGTTGTAGCTGGCAAGGTAAGACACCCTTAGACGACACGGTTAAATCACGCTATAAAAACGGTATGTTTAAGGGCCACAGAATAAGCACCCTATGACATGGCATGCTCAAATTTCCACTGTTAGGCTCATCACTCCACAAAGATTGTCACTCCACCCAACTCACAAGGCATAGCAGCCACTTGGATTCATTCCTAGACTACACAGAAGGGAAGAAAATAGCACTGGCGTCTTCAAAAAGGGACTATGGCTACAATTCAGTAGATTCATTTTTTTTTATTTTTTTTTATTTTTTATTTTAAACCCTTAACTTCTGTGTATTAACTTATAGGTGGAAGAGTGGTAAGGGGTAGGCAATGGGGGTCAAGTGACTTGTCCAGGGTCACACAGCTGGGAAGTGTCTGAGGCTGGATTTGAACCTAGGACCTCCTGTCTCTAGGTCTGACTCTCACTCCACTGAGCTACCCAGCTGCTCCCTAGATTCATTTTTTAATCTAGTTTCTCCTTACCTCTCTTTCATTTGCATATCTATCCCATCAATCCACTAGGAAACACATTTATCTAGGACCTCATTTTAATTCTGAAGGGAGGATATGGGAGTCTAGAATTAGTGGTGATGAGATACTGGGGTGGGAGTCAGGTTTCCAATTTTGCTCGCTCAAGTCCCAGACTTTCACTTCTTTGCCTTAAAAATCCTCTCCAGTTTGGGGTCAGGGAAGCTAGAGTTGATTCTGACTCTTAGACAATTTACTGCATCTTCCTGGGTCTTATTTTCTTCATCTTTATCAGTGATTCCCAAAGTGGGCGCCACCGCCCCCTGGTGGGTGCTGCTGCGATCCAGGGAGGCGGTGATGGCCACAGGTGCAGTTATCTTTCCTATTAATTGCTATTAAAATTTTTAAAAATTAATTTCCAGGAGCGCTAAGTAATATTTTTTTCTGGAAAGGGGGCGGGAGGCCAAAAAAGTTTGGGAACCCCTGATCTATATAATGAGGAGGTTGGATGAAATGGCTTCTGAGGTCCTGTCCAAGTCAAACTGCACTTTGTACACTCTCTGACACATAGTAGGTGCTTAATAAATGTTTATGGAGCGACCGATAATTCTCCAGGGAATTCCCAAACTGCCCAATTATTCCATCGTTTCAAGATCCTCATCCATTTGGCTTTTTATCATGATACTGAGCAAAATGCACATTAAAGAGAGGTGAGTTTCACCTTGTCTCTTAGTTTCCGATTAGCTTTCGGAGCAGAAGATGAACACGCTTAAGCAATGACTAGCTGATGGGAGAAGGATGAAGCTCATCGAATGTAGAACTGGAAGCACTGATTGCCATTCTTCACATGGGCCTGTCTCTCTTCTTCTGTACCTCAAAGTGTTCCCACCAATGGCATTGGTCTGGAGCCAGAGCGCCCAAGGATAATAGGGCTGATGATAAGGAAGATGATGAGTGATGATAAGCTTATGAAATAGTCAGGACTCCCTGGTGATGGCAAGTGCCTTTACATCATCAAATATTCAATTAATAATAAAGGACCTGGATAGGATGCTTTAATCATTCAGGAATTAATCAGTTTGGGCTATACTTCTCGGTGATTACGGTAATATAAGATTATCAAGAAGATCATGATTTTGGCAGTGAGACATAAGCAACGTCTGATGTTAAATAGACAACATTTAGATGAACATAAAACATTAAAAGAATAATTATTACAACATGGTTATTACAGCGGAGATCAATGGGAGTCCTAGAGTACATTGCTAATAATGAATTTCAAAGGCAGCGAGGCTATTTTTCAGAATTCACACTGGAGTCACCTTACTTGCAGTCATTTGCAAAGCAAAAAGAAAATGTAGGCCATCTCATTTTGGAAAACAAAGACTTCTCAAAGTGAAGCTCAGGTCTGGCAAGTTTACAGAATGAGAGGATCATATTTTAGAGCTGGAAGAGAACTCCGAAATCATCCGGCCCAGTCTCCTCATTTTATAAATGGGGAAACTAAGGCGAAGGAACTAGTCCAAAGCCCCAGATAATAAATGACGGAGACGGGATTAAATCAGAGTTCCTCTGACTCCCTGTTCAACACTATTTCCTCGCTACTTTAGGGCCTAATAGCAAATAGGTACGAGGGTTCAATCCAAGTTGCGGCCCAAGTGATGCTGAGTCACATGCTCTCAGATCTAACCGTAGCTCCACCGTTCCCCTAACCAGACACTCACATGACCGCTATCCAGGCCAGTTTTTTAGCTAACCACTACGAACTTTTTTTTGGCACAAATCATCATGTTTATCCAATAACTGAGACCCGCCCAAACCTATAAGCTACCGCATTACAAGACAACAAAAAAACAAGTAATATTAGAACACTCTCAAATGCAGCTCCAGTCAATATAGCAAGTCTTGTGAATGATAATTTGTAAAAAGAGAATTGCATGATATTAAGTCAGTTTATAAACATTTTAGGATCTCCTAATAAGCAGGAAAATTTCAGGAATTGGATTGTGAAAGGGATCCAAACTCAGTTCACACAAAGATTCTTAAATCTTGTGCCATTGTTCCCTTTTGTACTCATGAACTTATGACTGAAGAATAATTAATGTCACACAAAGCAAATATATACAAGTACTCAAGGAATATAATTTTAAACAAAACTTTTCAATAATTCCATGGAATGATGAAAGCTTTTTCTGATTTTATATTTATCCACAAAAGTCTTTGGCATGAGAAGAGGTGCTTTTTACTTTTAAATTCTGTATTTTGCCAAAATTATTTTGTTGTTTTTTTTTAAACCCTTAACTTCTGTGTATTGGCTCCTTGGCGGAAGAGTGCTAAGGGTGGGCAATGGGGGTCAAGTGACTTGCCCAGGGTCACACAGCTGGGAAGAGTCTGAGGCCGGATTTGAACCTAGGACCTCCCATCTCTAGGCTTGACTCTCAATCCACTGAGCTACCCAGCTGCCCCCCAAAATTTTTTAAATGGCCAAATGGCCACTTAAAACTAGACAATAATCATACTATAGTCTCACACATGAATGAACTTTAAGGATGTTGAACCAAAGAACTGGCATGTTTACTGTAGTAGGGGATGGAATCAGCAATTATATAGCACCTACTACGTGCCAGGAACTGTACTAAGTGCTTTACAAATATTTCGAACAGTCCTGAGAGGTACATGTTGTTGTTAATCCTCATTTTACAGTTAAGGAAACTGAGGCAAATACAGTTTCAATGACTTGCCTGATGCCACACAGCTAGTGTCCGATTGAAGATTTGAATTCAATTCTTCTTGTCTCTAAGCCCGGCACTCAGTATACTACATCACCTAGTTGCCAGCATCTATCATTAAGACAATCAATATCTATTATATAGTGTGGAAATAACCACAAGGGAAAATGCCCAGATCACGAATAGTGAAAGAGAAATATGAATCAAAACAAATGAGATTTTATTTTACACCCAACAAATTATCAAAGAAGACCAAAGGGAATAGTCGATGCTGGAGGGGAAAGCTGTGTACTCTGAAACACTGCTAGCAGAGTTGTAAATTGGTCTGAACATCCTTTTCAGTAACTGGGATATGCTAAGAAAGTAACATAAATGACTATTCCTATAGAAAATAACATGAATAACTCTTCTAGGCATAGATGGAATATAAAATATAGGAGGAAAAGATAGAAAAGTACCATAAACCAGAAAGTACTTTTTGGAGTAGAAAAGAACTGGGAAAAAAATTGATGCCCAGCAATTGGGGAATGAGGGGAGGTAGCAAGTATTTTTTTAAGAAACCTTACTTTCTGTCTTGGAGTCGATACTGTGTATTGGCTCCAAGGCAGAAGAGTGGTAAGGTTAGGCAGTGGGGGTCAAGTGACTTGCCCAGGGTCACACAGCTGGGAAGTGTCTGAGGCCGGATTTGAACCTAGGACCTCCCGTCTCTAGGTCTGGCTCTCAATCCACTGAGCTACCCAGCTGCCCCCAGCAAGTATTTTTAAGTGCCTATTATGTGCTAGCTAGGTGGTGCAGTGGATAGAACACTGGATGTGGAGTCAAAGAGACCTGAATTCAAATCTAACCTCAGATACTAGTCCTGTGACCCTGGACAAGTCATTTAGCCTTTGTTTGCCTTAAATGACTAGAGAAGGAAATGGAAAACCACACCAGTTATCTTTACCAAGAAAATCCTATGGACAATATTGGAATGCAATGGTCCATAGGGTCAGGAAGAATGAGACGCAACTGAAAAACATGTCGCATCCTATTCTAAGTACTATACAAATGTTAGCTCATTTGACTGTCATGACGATCTAGGTACTATTATTATCCCCTTTTTACAACTGACAAAAACTAAGTTAGACAATCAGTTAAGTGATTTGTCCAGGGTCACATGGCTAGCAAGTATCTGAGGTCTGATTTGAACTCGGGTCTTCCCGACTCTAGGACTAGCTCTCTAACCACTGATCCACAAATGATCAGGTAGTAAAACAGGCATTTGTGGAGCCAAATCGTGCTATATGTATAAAAAGTAATAGTACTTCACCATAAAAATGATGAATATAAAGATTACAGAAAAGAATGGGAAGACTTTTATGAAAACAATATGTACCACTAAATACCACAATTTCAGGAGAAAGAACCAAAAATTCAACCCAAATTTTATATATTTATAATGGTCATGTTCGCCCCATAGAAGAGATTTTTTTTAAAAGGTACCTCTTTCCCTTCTCTGAAGAAGTAGAGGATGATGGGTAAAAAGTGCCGAATAGAATTTTAGATCTGGCCGATATGTCAGTAACTTTGGATGAACTGTTGCCTACCTCCCAAATCCTAGCCCTCTCTCTTTGTGTTCTTTGTTACGAGAGATAACGTCCCTGGGTAGGGAGGAGGAAGTCTACATTTTGGCCATGAAGGCAATATGAAAACAAAAGGTATCGATACAAATGTGTATGGAAGGCACAGTGATAGCTGTGCTCTAAGGATAGAGCCACTCTGCTCACAACTGGGACAATGAGAAAATGTGGGTAGAATCGGTTCTGGAGAAAGGTGGAGGCATAACAAATAACAAATCAGGAGACTTTGGGTACCAGTTCACCATGCAAAGGAAGAGCCAACATTCCTGTAAGTTCAAGGTTGGGTGCGGTGCCTGGGCCCGCCTCCCATTTTGTCCCTGACTTTGTTTCCCATTGTGGAAGCTGTTGGAGAGATGGCCTGAAGCCTGCCCTGTGTGACTGTGTTCCCAAGATACCTTGAGGGTAGTTTCATGCACCGATCTAGATTAGAGCACAGACTCAAGAGTACATGAAGGCGGAAAAGCTCTGTGCGGGCGTGTGTGTGTGTGTGTGTGTGTGTGTGTGTGTGTGTGTGTGTGTGTTATCGATTCAGAGTAGAGTTCCATGTCTGATTCACAGCAACTAAACGCCATCCCTGGACCCTAGAGAAAGCCTGTTTGGCAGCACTCCCTGAGATGTGACATCTAGCCTGTCACAGCAGCACAAGTCACCGCAAAAATGACAAAGTTCCATTTAAGATTAAATCGTCTATTCCACTCAATCTCTATTTACTGCCATTTCTAATAACTTCAATGACTGTCTCCAGTACAGAGCAGCTATCTCGTATAGTCAAGGAGGACAGCGATGCATATATTAAGTCAAGCCATTCAGCTTCTGGACTAGGCGTATGACCTGCATCAGACGGCATCTCGGGAAGGAGAACATATTTGCATTTTATAATTAAATAGAAAATATTGTAGAAGTTTTCCATATGCATGATGGTTATGCGAATCCAACCAGATGATCACAGGATATCAGAGCAATTAATGCCAACAGCGCTAACCAATTTCCTGGTGACCCGAGTAACCTGTTTTTATTAATTGCCAATTCCTGACTTCCCACACATGGTCTTTAATTTATCTGCCAGGAAGTTTTATAACCCTAGACACTGGCTCTTTGACCTGATAATCTTCAACTTCACCTTCCCTTGCTATCAATTGCTGTGTCATAGTGAATGCCAAATAATTTTATCATCAGCTCATAAAGCCATAATTAAAGCGGCTGTAAAAACCACAGAATCTAAAGGCGCCACATACATGGCATACGTGGTAGGTGTCTCCCTTAGCCGCCCAGTAGGAGAGCACCGAACGAGATGATTGTGTGAGGTCCCAAGGAGTCTACGTTATTATCACGGAGAAAAGCTTCCAAGGCAAAATCTTGACTCTCTTTTACTACCTGTTTTGCTTCGCCGCTCCACTTCTCTCTTTCCATATTTTGTCCCGTTGAGGTTTCGGGATGGCGGGAAGCCGGGAAAGAGGAGAAAACCAAAGGGTAGGAGGAATCAGGGGAAAGGGAGAGAAATACAGAGAAGTGGAGATACGCCTAGGAAGAGAGGAGAGGTCACAGGGGGGAAAGACTTGGTAGCTTCTGAAGCATGGGGCAGAGGTCCCAGCCTCCTTTTCGCCAGGCCTGGGTGCCTGGGTCTCTCTGGGTGTCATCACCTGTTTTCTACTGGCCTTTGAAATGTAGATTAACTAATTAGCCACACTTCACAGCTCTTCAACTGCTCTAATCCTTGAGAGGCTCCATTCTGAATTGTCTAACTAGAGCCGCCAGACAGTAAGGTAATTATCCCCTGGGATGCTGCAGCCCTGATTAGAGCGATATCACTCTGAGGGCCAAATCTGGCCCCAGAGTAGGAGGCTACCCAATGGGTGAGCTAACCTGCCCCTAAGAGGCTCCGTCTACAACCTCAGTGCCAGATCAATCAATGAATCCTCTTGAAAGGCCGGTGATTTGGAAGTACTAAATGGGGTTTCCATTTATTATAAAGATTAAGTATTTTTTCCAGAATTAAAATAGTTTGTATTCGCCGAGCATCTTCAACAGCCTGAACCATGATTGCCAGCATGGAACACTTTGAAGAAGTGATTATCTTTTAAAATACATCTTGACTTGTCAAGTTCTTCAAGGCAGTCCTGGTTTTCCCAAGGAATTCCTCATTAAACAGAAGGAGCAGCAGTTCACAGTTTTGATAATCACTTCTGAAGACACAGCTACAGGGGCATGGTGGGGTCTCGAATTAATTGCTCTAAACGCATTTGCAGAAGAATCATTTTAATATATGGCTTTAAATCTGCCTCTTGGAAAAGAAAAGACTTTCATCAAAGGCCACAGTCCAAACCTACCAGACACCAGCATGTTCTTTGTAAAATAGCCATTTAATGATTCAACTAGCAAAAATAACAAACATGATATATTCACTCCAGCGGTGGTCTTGAGAAGCATCCGACCATCAAGGGACTCGACTGCAAGGTGGGGTGGGAGAGATCAGAGGAAGACTGTGTGACGTGACAGCTTTAGTTCCAAAACAAATCTGCGGCTTGACTCCATAGCTGATCAAATAACTATACCATCTGTATGTTTTATATGTGCGTGTTATTAAGCATAAGCCCCCCCCAACCTCCTCCACCACACACACACACACACACACACACACACACACACACACACACACACACACACACATATACTTGGTCAGACCACATCTGGAATACTGGGTTCAGATCCGGGTACCGCATTTTGGAGAGGATACAGATAAACTGGAGAGAGTGTTCAAAGGTATCCAAATGGTACAGTGCCTTGAGATCATGATAAACGGGTTGAAGGAACTGGCATATATAGCCTACAAAAGAGAAATGTATTCGGGGGCCTAGGGTAGGGATGGCCTGATAAATGTCTGCCAGTATCTGGAGACTTGTCATATGGAAAAGGAGTTCGATTTATTTTCCTTGACCTCAGAGAGTGCAACAGGGAGCAAAGAAGAGAAGTAGAAAAGGGGCAAACTTTAGTTGAATATTCTTACCAATGTGAGCTATCCAAAGGTTAAAGAGGATGCTTGAGTTTTCCTATCATTATGGACCTTCAAAGAAAGGCTAGATCACAAAATCAGCACGTTATCAGAGAAGACTGGAAGATGACATCTCTTCCAACTGTGCCGTTGTGATTAATAAGTGTTGTTGTTGTTGTTCAGTCGTGTTCAACGCTTTGTGTCCCTATTTGGGGTTTTCTTAGCAAGGCCAGTAGAGTGGTTTGTCGTTTTCTTCTCCAGCTCATTTTACAGATGAAGAACTGAGGTGAATGGGGTTAAATGACTTACCCAAGGTCACACAGCCAGTGAGTGTCTGCAATCAGATTTGAGCTCATAAAGAATATTCTGATAGCTGTCCCATAAGTTTTTAAATTGTTACTGAACTCATATGAGCTTCTGTCACCATCAATTGTGCCAATCAACAGCTATTAACAGTATGCCTACCATAATGGGGGTGGGGTGGGGGTGGGACAAGACTGGGCTGGGGATCCTCAAACAAAGCAAGTGTCTATCGGTTGGGAAATCCCTGAAGAGAATGTGGCATATGAATGTAGTACAATATTGCTGTGCTCTGAGGAGGCCATGACAACGAAGGGAATTCGGGGGAAACTAGGCGTACTGCAGGGCAAGAATACTGGATGTGGATCCAGAGGAATAAAACTTGCTAGCAGTAGGACCTTGAGAATGTCAGTGTCGGGCACCAAGGCTTCCAGAGCAGCCAAATGAGAGGGGTTGGACCACATGGCCCCCTCAGTCCTCTTCCAATTCTAAATCTGGGATCCTGTCATTTGGATGAACTGATGCAGATGGAAGTAAACAGATCCAGGAAAATAAAATAATCAAAGACTCAAAGGAACCAAAAAGATTTCTAACTGGAAGCGGCACATTGAAACTGCAGGATCTTTGCTTGGCCCCACAAAAGAGAAACAGAAATTCCTCTCCTTCCGTTTGGTAGAGATATGGGTCCCTATTGGTATAGACCAGTGATGGGCAAACTTTTTAAAGAGGGGGCCAAAGGAAAGGAAATGCTCCTCTGTCAGTCTGCTTCTAAGGCGACTCTTTCCAAGTTTTACTGTATTGTATCCTACTCGTTGTATTTGCCAGATTAGGAATAATGTCGTGGGGCCGGATAGAAGGTTTCAGGGGGCCGCATCGCGGGCCGTAGTTTGCCCATCACTGGGTGTAGACTGTTCTTATACTGTCATTCTGTCAGCTGGCTTGGCTTAGCTGTCTCTGTTTGATACGAGGAAGAGCTTATTGGAAGGGAGAAAGGGCTGTGATCTAAAAACAACGTGCACCCTCCCCCCCCAAAGTTGGTGAAACACGGACAGCAGCAAAGAAGAAATGGAATGGCTTGAGCCTCTGCTCTAAGCTAAAGAACTTCGTTTTGCACTCACTGTCCTCTCTCTCTCTCTCAAGCTTGACACTAAGCACCCGCTCAAATGCCATTGGATGACAATCCTATTCACATAAATGGAATTAGAATTGCCTTTGATAGTGAGAATTGTAAAGAGCAGACCAGCTGAATGGCAAGAGACTCCTCGCTATCTCCCCAATTAGTTTTTAACTCTAATTAAAATACTTTTATCTATTAATGCCAAGTAGAACTGCTCAATTTATCCTGGGAAGTTACCATTTTTTTCCTCTCCTGAAATCTCTTCGATCTGCTCGTGTGGCTTAACAGCTCCCTACTATGAAATGATAGAATAACTCACTTCCATTAGATTTATAAATCTCATTAATTAATTCCCCATCTCCAGCTAGTGTAGAGACCCGATTCTAATGCAAGATCTAATTAAAGAAAAGGTTTTTTTTAAGAAAAGAAAAAGAACAGAGATTGAAACACAGAAATAACTATTTAGTTTCAAATTAATGAGTCGATAGGCTAAGCAAGAATGTCCATAAATCCCTAATGAGGATTTTAAACACATTAAAACTTCCGGATACAAAATGTTTCCCTTCCCTTTTTATCCAATAACAAATAAGCCAATAATTTTCTGCCTCTAAATGGCACTATTCACTGGACAAGCCCTCCCTTCAAATACTGGAAAACCAATTAATTTGCCTGCTGTGAAATGTGTTTCTTGATAGCTTTTATGGGATTTTTTCTCCTTCTCAAAGAAATGTAAATAGGAGGTCAGCAGAGGTGCCTGATTTGGCTTAAAAATATGCCCCACTAGGTAGAGATTTTCTAGTCCGTTTGCATTTCCAATGATGTGAGATATAACCTCCATTTTCAGGTCATCAATCATCCAACAGTCTCCTGATAAGTAAACAGTTACAGAGTAATAGTTTTATTACTATGAAGATGGTGCCATCTTTGAGATGTGATAGTTTGCAAAATTACCACTTTGTTCTCATATAAATAATGGCTCGCGCCTAGGCAACAGGCTTCGCCCCCTCTGGCTTTGTTAGCTAACCCGCTCCTGCCTTATTGGCGATGTGGGCCTCATTCCTAGCCTACTTGCTATTCTGGCTCCCACTTCTATGCTTTTGTATAGGCTGCCCCCATGCCTGGAATGCTCTTTCTTCCTGCTTTGTACATCTTGGAATTCTTCGCATCCTTCACGCTTCAGCTCAAGCCCTACTTCCTACAGGATGTACTTCCTTATGTCACCTCTCCTCCCCCCCCCACCCCCACCCTATTGTTAATGCTCTCTCTGACAAATTACTTTGCATTTACTTACTATATATTTTGTACAAGTCTGCTACTCCCTGGTAAAGCTTATTCTTCACTTGGGTTTTGGATCTCCGGGGCTTAGCATAGTGTCCAGCACCCTGGAGAAACTTAATCCATGCTTCTAAAGTGGAACCGAATCTATCTGGCCAAGAAAAATTGCTCTGGAGAAACTGGAAGGTTGTCCGAAAAAATATTTCTGCCCGTGTGCTTCTGTAAGGATGGAATTGAGAAAGGCAGCCGCCATCAATGCTACATACGGATATTGAACAATACAGCCTCCCCTCCCCCAAATAGAGGGTGGCAGATCCTGGGGAAAGAAACCTAATACACTGGGTTATTTTGCTGGACTGGACTGCTCTCTCATGAAAGATGGCTGCTTGCATGTGCATGCGTGTGTGCATGCGTGTGTGCATGCATGTGTGCGTGTGTTGTGAGGTATCACCTTTAATCAGCTGTCACATCCTTATTTTTCTACATCTCTGACATTAGTCCTCTTTTTCTCTACTCTCGGATTTCCCTTTACTCCCTTTAATACATTCCACCGGCTCCTTATTACCTCCACGATCAACTATGAATTCTGTTTCCTATCTAAAGCCAATCACAACCTGACCACGGAATATCAGTGACGTAAAAATCCGCTCTGGTCAGCACTCTTGAAGAATAGCTGGGCGCCAACAGAGATTTTGGGAAACGGGGTCCCTCTCATGAAAATATATTTAAGAGGCATCCCATGAGTTAGTTCTCTGCATTAACCCCAGACTTCTTGAACCTTCTCCATCACAGAACTGTCCCAGAGAACCACAATGTCTTTCAGGGGACTCCCTAGTTCATGGTGGTGGTAGTGTTATCTGCCAAGGCTGTCTGATAAAAGGTCCCTGAAGTGTTTGTGTTTCCTAATACATCAATAGCTTTTTGTGTGCTTCTTAGGGTTCCCTCCCCGCCCTTTTTTTCTGATTGCAGAATTCTATAACTCGGAAAACAAAGCAGTGCAAAGAGGCGAGTTAATTCTGGAGACGTAACTTGGGTTGTTTTGACTGATCCCAAATCAGTTGCTGTCTTTGAGTCAAAAATAAGAGCAATACGGGGGCAGCTGGGTAGCTCAGTGGAGTGAGAGTCAGGCCTAGAGACGGGAGGTCCTGGGTTCAAACCCGGCCTCAGCCACTTCCCAGCTGTGTGACCCTGGGCAAGTCACTTGACCCCCATTGCCCACCCTTACCAATCTTCCATCTATAAGACAATACACCGAAGTACAAGGGTTTAAAAAAAAAAACAAAAAAAAAATAAGAGCAATACAGTTCTTAGAGGAAAGATCTACACCAGTGGTGTCAAACTCAATAAAAAGGGGGACCTCCTAAACTGTACATAAGGATATATTGGGGCCACGTAATGACTTGGAAAATTACATGGCAACATCGTCTACATGCTCCTGTATTTTTAATTATTTTAAAATATTTCCCAAGGACATTTTGATCTGATTTGGAACCATTCCTAGCCACTGGGTACGTGCCTCACTTGTACTTCAGAGCAAAAGAGTCTAAAACCTCCTCTTCAGTGGTCAGAATATTTGTCCAGTGAACTAAAGAAGCATCATTACTGGCAGGTCATCAAGCCAGAGGCAAAATCGAAATCTGGTGATGTCTTAGTTGTTTGAAAACATGAACAAATATCGCACAACACTTCCTAAATCTTTGTACTAGTCAAAATTTGGGACTCAGTTGGGAAACGACATCAGCTCGCCAATGACCTTTTCAACTGTCAGCCCAAACATATTTTTCTCTCCTGTGAGCAACTATAAGCCTCAGAGGTACAGTGATTAGGCATTAATCTGTTTCACCAGACAGTCATTGAAATTATCATTCAAAGTTCAACTACCTTTTAGCATTTTCAGCTGTACTACATTTGGCAGACGAGGGCAGAAAAGTGGAAACCTGGATTCCGATGGCGACCATTTCCAGGAGATGCTAAATGTTGACAGCAAGAGACAGCTCACTAGATGTTGGCTCCCATTCGTGAACTTTCGACGGCTCGCTGCTCATTTGGGGAAGACCCTTCCTTACCAATGAATGCTGACCTGCTGTTGGACCCCCATGAGAAAAAGGCAAGAAGAGATGTTGATATATTAGGAGAGGAAGACGCTTTGGGGAAATTCTAGGAAGTGGTTTTGGCAGACACTACTATCTCCAATATAGGGCTAGAACCCCTAAAATGCTCCCAACGAAAGAACAATGAACCTAACTATAGATAGATGGAAAGATAGCTACCTAGATATAGATTGCACTATTAAGGATTATTCAAGGATTTACTGAATCTGTTTTACAACCTTTCTCCATAAAAAGGAGGTGATCAAAAAGGCAAGGGCGCTTTTAAATCTAAAATAAGACCCACATTTTTAAAAAAAAAGCCAAATGTATGTGCTAAGCAGGCATTTCTGGTGAGTGCCCTGAAGACTTTTGGCTGAGGGTACAGCACAAAGAGTGATTCGAACATTCATCTCTAAATGATGGAGCCAGACACTTAAACAAAAAATGTGTTTCGTTAAGCCTTAAACATTTTACAGTCCAGGCTTGAAAAGAAAATTCTATCATATCCCAAACCCTACAAAGTTCTGAAAAAGTATCTAGCACCTATAATGTAATGACATGCTTCTTTCCTAGCATCTCAAGATTGTCATTTTGTATGCCCCGGAAATTAAAATCATTTTCCTATGGACGTTCTCCCCAAATCCTTAATTAGCCTCCTGATAAGTAAAAATGGCAGATATTGCCAGGATATATGACAACAGAAAGGAAATTTTCAGATGGAGGAGCCTAATGCAATCTAACAAACTTTCTGTAGTGAATAATCCGAGGGGCGATGTAGTATAGACCAGTGATGGGCAAACTACTGTCCGCGGGCTAGATGCAGCCCCCTGGAATGTTCTATCTGGCCCTGCGACATTATTCCTAATCTGACGAATACAACAAGTAGGATACAATACAATGAAACTTGGAAAGAGTTGTCTTAGAAACAGACTGACAGAGGAGCATTTCCTTTCCTTTGGCCCCCTCTTTAAAAAGTTTGCCCATCACTGGTATAGAAGATAGAGAGCTTGTTGCTCATCAAACGTCATTGGCTAGGTGTTTCAGTTGGCTCATACCTACCATGTGCCTCTCCGGTGTACTCTGTGTGAAACTCATTCTCATAGTCATGTGACAAGACTAGAAGTTGAAGAACACTGCTATTGAAAAGGGGGGGGGTCTTTATTCTGGGAGAAGCTTAGAGCCATTTGAATGAGTTTGGCAAATTCCTGAAGGCAACCCAGCCTGCTCTTCTACTGCTTAATTAGGATCTCAATTCCCAGTCCGTTTGTATTGTTTATGTCAGATATATTTCTATATTATTATTGATATCAATACACAAAAGCTCATGAACTCAGTAGGCCGGGAATCTGTCAAAATCTGGACAAAGGACATTGTTTCTTCACTCGATATTTCCTGTGTGGTCAGGCCACTCTGTTGTGTAGTTATAGATCTCTTCCAGAAGGCTCTGCAAATGTTCCAGGGCTTGATACAACTAGTACAATGTCATCCCCAATCAAGAGCATCTAAAGGACCTCGCTATCCATAGGGAATTTTTCTGCACTATGGACTCAGGGCTGGATCTTCTCCATCACAGCTGAAAACAATTTTGTTGAGCATATATTATTGTCCTGTTTTATGCATCACCTGATGTTTGATTAGAGAGTAGCTTCATAGGGACATTTCTGTTGTTACAGCTTTCAAGGAATCCTGGAATGATGCTGATATATATATGGAAGATATACTGTTTGGAAGAGAATCTTTAAGAAGATATTTTGATGGGGGGAAAACTAGGTGGCTCAGCAGATTGAGAGCCAAGCCTAGAGACACAAGGTCCTGGGTTCAAATCTGACCTCACATATTTCCTAGCTGTGTGACCCTGGGCAAGTCATTTAACCCCCATTGCTTAGCCCTTACTGCTCTTCTGCCTTGGAACCAATACACAGTACTGATTCCAAGATGGAAGGTGAGGGTTTTTTAAAAAGAAGATACTCTGTTCTACCAAATAAATGCATTTTCATAGCCAACAAAAAAGAAGCCCAATGGGATCTTGTTTTCTACACTTTAAGTCAATCCCAAAATGGAAAAGAGGTGGTCTATTGTAGAATATCATTTACAAAAGCATTCCTGTTCCCTGCTAATGCCCTCATTTCATCAGCTTATGTGTAAAAGAGTTTTTAAAAAATGCAAAGGGAGAAAAGTAGGCATATAGATTGGCAACTGGCCACGTATTTTTGGTTGTCTTTTTTTTTTTGTCAAGAAATACCTGCGAGAATTTGATCAATTTTAGCATCCATTTCAGTTCTCTTCACTGTCATTTCTCTTCCATATAAGCACTTCCCTAACTATGATGGTAGAGTCCCTATGTGGCTCAGCAAAGGAATGATCATGGTCATGCAAGGACTCAAAGTCAGAGATAAGCAAAAAAAACCAAAAAAACAACTCAGGTCCGATTGCACTCTACTAAATTACATTCATACTATTGACTCAGTACTCGAATGAAATTAGGAGAGATTCAGACAGATTCTCATCAATACCCCACTGTGGCCAAGAATATACTCTTGCATTATTATTAGATGAGATTAGACAGTATAGTGACAATAGAAGAAAGGGGAATTTACTGACTTCTGCAGAACTCGGCATCTCCATCCTCAAAAAACTGGGTTAAGACAAAAAATTGTGTGGATAGGGGTGAGGTGGGATAGGGAATGAGACATACTATAAAAGCAAACTTTGGTTACTAAGAAGAGGAGGGAGGGATGGACACACTTTGACAGATGAAGATTTAAAGGTACGAGATAATAGTGCTGGTTAATCTATGGGCACTGAACTATACCAAAGTGGCTGTAAATGTCAGTCTTCTGTAAATGCTCCAACTTTTCCTACTTTCTAACAGAATCTCTTTCAGAAGTGGAATTAGACTACATCAGACTCTGTTTCTGAAAATTCAGGTGATCTCCCCCAATTCTTGTTCTTTATAGTGGCTCATCTTATACTTGGGGTTATTTGCCAACATTTAACAGGATTGGTCAAGAAGAAAATGATACCTTTTTCCTTCCTATTCCCAGTGCTATCTAAGAGTGAAGAGAGTAAGAATTTATTGCTTCCTATGCGCTAAGGCACTGGGTTAAGTGCTTTGACAAATATGATCACATTTGATACTTAAACAGAGACCTACAGATATTATTCTCCAGGAACTCCTTTATTACTTTAGTTGTCCTGGTTATACCTTGTTTGCGATTACATATAGGGTAATACAGAATTCTTTATGAAGGTCCCCCAAGAGGAGTACTGACATCAGGGGATCACCCTCTTTAAAACCTATCTCCAAGAGCACCACTCAAAAAGCAAAACCAAAAAATGGGCATCCATTGCAATACTAAGACCCAAATCCTGGTTAAAGGTGAGGCAAGACAATGAGAGCCAATTAATTGTCATCTCGAGAGAGGCCTCTTTTTATTAACCTGTTATAGTAGAGCGTTGGAATTCCCATTTACGTAAGTCTAGTTCAATTCAGTAAGGCTCATCACTAGGGGCTTGGCTATCACGTTAAGATTTCTTTTGGCTATCTACTAAAGCTACCTACTAAAATAGAGAGAGATTGTAACATACATTGGTAAAAAGAGTAATCTCATTGATGAAGTCAGTTCTCTTGAAGTCTGAGAGCATACATTATCTTAGAGCCATAGCTAAAAGTACTATTTGCTTCATATTACTATTCTTACTTTGTGGGGTCCCTTGAATGTAGAATTGAAGGAAGTTGTCATGACAATAGACGTTGACAGATGTGATTCATTGGGTCCAATTCTCCCATGTTTCTCAACATATACAAGGTCACGCACCTGAGATGGTATGGGATAAAGTTGGAAAAAATGAGGACTTAAGTTTAACTTATTTTTAGTGTGCTCATTATACCTACGTCCCTCAAAATTCCTTAAAGTTGACCTTAGACATTATAAGACATACATAATTTAGTCAATATGTGAGAACAAAATCCAACCAGTAAAACCATCTTTGTCAGGAGATGGAAACTAAGGTTCAGTCACGAGAGCAGCAAAAGGACAAAGTCCTTTTTGTGGATGACAAATAAAACAAAACCAAGAGGTTTTGAATAATTTGAAGCCACCTTCTATTTGAAACCCACACTAGCTACTTACATAGATACTCACCAACAGCAGAGAGAATGTTTGATGGTAAAGTATTTTATATCATTATCTATTGAATATCATTAACTATTTTATATCATTATCTATTGAATATCATTAACTATTGAAAAATTCAAAATTACTCTCGGTGCTATAAACCTCTTTCCCCAGATCCACACTGATATCCAAAGTACAATTTTGAAAAAGGGAAGAACACTAGAAAAGGGGGCAAGAGGAAATGGGGCTATGAATCATGGGGTTCAGAACAAGGATTTATAACCTAGGCTCCATAAACTTTTTTTTAACAAATACATTTTGATAGCTTTGTAATCTTACATGTTTTATGCATTTAAAACATGAGTTTGAGAAGGAGTCCATCCACAAGTTTCAACAGACTGTCCCAGGCATCCAGGACACAACAAAGGTTTAAGGAACTCTCATTGATAGAATCATATATTTAGAGGTGGAAGGGAACGTTGAATCTTCTTCTCCAATTGCCTCACCTTACAGATGAGGAAACTGAGGCCAAGAGAGTTTAAGAGACTTTGCCAAGGTCATATAAGTAAAGACAGAACCAGGAATCAAAGTCAGGGTCTTTGAGTTCAAATCTGGCTATCTGTTTTAAGGTCATACTTGTAAATGAAATGAATGGTTGGTCCTTAAAATGTGAGATCTTTGTTCAAAGAGCAGTAGAGGAATCCTTATCCTAGAAGAAGAGCAGAGGCCCTCGGTTACAGTTCAGACAAGGAAGAGAAGTAGTACTTGAAGCTACAGGGACCTAGAAGCCTTTTCTTGGTAAAGACCAGAGCACAGACCAGGAGAGCAGTGACCGTAGCTGTATCCCAAGATCATGCCCCCCTGGAAGCACCAAAAACTTGAAGCTTCCTAGAATTAGCTCTGAAAATAGCAGCTCAAAAGAGCCTGAAGGTTAGGATAGTGCCTTCCCAGGTGAGCAGAGCTAAACTGTAACATAAGGTTCAAAGTCAAGAAGTAAGCTGGGAAGATGAGTAAACAGCAACAAAATTTGATCATAAAAAGCTACTATGGTAGCAGGGAGGGCCAAGACCTAAACTCCAAAGATGACCATAGAAAAATAGTTATTAAAAAACTCTCAAAGAAAGATGCTAATTAGACTCAAGCCAAACAAGAATCCTAGAAGACTTAAAGAAAGAGATAAGAGTAGTATAGGAAATTTTTGGAAAAGAAAGTGCTGCAAGAACATTATGAGAAGAGTATTCACAGCTTGGTGAAAGAGGCACAAAAATACTGAAGAAAATTCCCTAAAATATTGAACTGGCCAAGTTGAAAAAGAGACACAGAATCTCACTGAAGCAAATAATTTCTTAAAAATTATAACTGGGAAAGCAGAAGCTATTATTTCTATGAGAATAACGAAAAAAGAAATATCTCATTAAAAAAAAACAATTGGCCTAGAAAATAGATCGAGGAGAAATCACTTAAGAATTACTGGACTACCTGAATCCCCAATACTGGAAAAGACAGGTTTTTATACAGTAAAAACAGTTAATCAAAAAGACCAACTAATTAAAAGTTAATAATACCACATTGGGTAATCTGATATTTAATTGGATGGAAGATATGGGACTTTGCAAGTTGGGAGGGGGAAAGAACAGGTAAGGTTCCCTGAATTCAGAAAAAGAAGCATCCCACTCCTCTCCAAGTATCTGTAAACAAACAAAGGAACATGGAAATAATAACTGATCAATAGGAGGCCAGTTTTCAGATAAAACCTACAGGTTGCTTGAGATATACAATTATTAGAAAACGTCTTACATAAGTCTTAGGATCTGAATGCATTTCTGGTCAACATAACCTAAGAAGTAGACTAGCTTCCCAGCCAAGTAGGCCTAGTTTCAAACAATGCAATAAGGTTTTCTTCCAATTCCCATAAATAAATACATTTTTCTCACAGGAGAGAATTTGGCCTAGGCCCATAACTGAATAGAAAGGGAACTAAGCTAGCTCCAGAATTAAGTCACAAGATGGAGTCAGTGTGGTTCGTTCAATTCCAACAATTAACCAATTTTGATCCTAATTCCCTTCTGGTGCAGTAGTGAACTTGTCCAACCATTCTGGAGAACAATTTGGAAATAAACCTAAAGGGTTATAAAACTGTATATGTTCGTTGACCCAGCAATACCACCACCAGGACTATATCCTAAAGAAATCAAAGAAAAAGGAAACGGCCCTATCTGTACAAAAATATTTATAGCCGTTCTTTTCGTGGTGACAAAGAATTGGAAATTGAAGGGTGTCCATCAAATGAGGGATGGCTGAACAAATTGTGGCATATGATTGTGATAGAGTAGTATTGTGTTATAAGAAATGACATGGGGGTGAAGTTTGGAAAAAATATGACAAGACCTATATGAACTTATGCAAAGTGAAGTAAGAAGAACCAGTCACTGTGCACAGTGACAACTATCCTGGGATGATGATCAGCTGTTAAAGATTTGGCTATTCTGATCAATACAATGATCCAAGCCAATTCCAAAGGATTCATGATGAAAAAAATACTTTCTACTTCCAGAAAGAGAACCGATAAACTCTGAGTGCAAACTGAAATATAATTTTTTGGACTTTATTTTTCTTCCTTTAAAAATATGGCTAATATGTAAATATGTTTTGCAGAATTTCATATGTATAATTGACGTTGGCTATGCTTAATTTTTTAGTATTTTATTTTTCAGTTACACATAAAAATGAATTTTAACATTTGTTTAATATTGTGACTTCTGAATGCTTTCCTTCCTTCCCTTCCTGCCATTCTCCCTCATGGAGAAGACAAGAAATTTCATATCGGATATGAAAATTTCACACGTTTAAGTTGATATCATATTGCTTGCTTTCTCAGTGGGTAGTTGAGGGGGATGGAAGGGAAGGAGAGAGTTTGGAATTCAAAATTTAAAAAGAAAAAAGTTTAAAAATCAATAAGAATTTTAAAAAATTCTTTAACTTTATTCAAAGTTTTTAGCCACTCCAATCAATTTAAAATGTCTCTAAACATTCACTTTGAACTCAGGTGCAGACAAGGGAACTAGCCTGGACTTACGTTTTCCTTGAAATAGGAAAATGATTACTTTCAACAAACATGACAAATTCATTAAAAATGCTTTGAGAGCTAAGGAACAGTATGCTAGGGAAAGGGCACTGGTCAGAAAATGCAGATTTTAGTACCAGCTCTACCACTCCCCAGGACTTTAGGCAAATCATATCATCATGTTAGACCGCCATCGCCTCGTCTTTAAAATAAGAATATCGGACTAAATTATCACTGACGTCAACCAAGGAATCTCATCTCATTTTCAAAGAAGTTTCTTGATATTTTTAAACTAGTTTCTGTGCCAGCTCCCCCCTTCCTTTTCCAATCACAGGTGTCAATCGATAGCAATAAAACCTTTTCCTTGCAAACACTAATGTAGCAGTGTAACCGCTGATCACATTGACTGAAACCAGAGATTTCATCAAAACAAGGCCATTTTTTATCACAAGCCCAAATGTCCAATATCTTTCAGAAAGACCTACTGCTGCTGCTGCTGCTGTTTTTTTTTTAATCTGATCTGATCTCTCCAAGTCAGGGCTATGTTTTTTTCACACTTTATATGATGACCACGAAACCCTCTATGCTTCCAAATGTCAGTGATTTAGATGCTTTCCCTCTTCTTTTCCCATGGTAGTTTGGTCCCACTCGAACAAAAAGCTTCAGTTGAAGCGTTCTTAAATAGCACCTCAAAGAAACAATTCTCTTTGGAAATAATCTGCAAATATAGGAGTTTCAGACTCTGTGGGATGGAAAGAATTGGGCCCTGACTGGCTAGTGGAAATAGAAATGATGCTATATTAAGACTCAATCCTGCTACCTTTATTGTGGCATTGAACTCCCATTGATTTCCTGGAAGCTTGTTGTAGCCTGTGTGAGGACTGCAAAACTAGACTCTTAATTGGCTGAAAGACAAAAAAAAAAGCCAGCCCCAGCAGCAACAACAACAACAACAACAAAACCCCTACTCTCTTATGTTCTAAATGGCTGACAGGGAAAAACAGACTCTTTCCCAGGTGACAAAGCAGTAAGGCTTAATTCCATATGTCAAAGCAAGATAGCAAGCACAGGGTCCTCTGCCTTCTGATCACATAAGACCTTTCTCCTGGATGCCAGCGTTTCCCTTCAACGTTTTAGGAAGCTGCTTTGCACAATATTTTCTTATGATTGGCTTTAAAACAAAATGTTATTAGCTGAGTGTATTACTGAGATGCTAGGTAGACGCCTAGAGCTACACGTTAAATAACCTTCTTGGGGAGTTTTTATAAAAGCACTAGTCAGATGACTGCAATTCACAAAGGACTCATCACACACCAGGACTGCCTTTTTCTTCTCCAAAGCATACGCAAGTGAATCTCATTCATTTCATTTTGTCTTCCTCTTTTGAGGTGGATATCAGTGAATCCACAGTACTCTGTGCACCGAGGCCCAAGAGGCAAGCGCATGCACTTGTCTCACCAGCCTAGTATCTGAACGGATTGCCATAAACTGTTTTATTGGGGATTTGTTTGCATGTTTTAGTTTTGCAAGAAGAACCTGAAACTTGGGGACAGATCAGATAGAAACACCACCACCGCCACCATCGCCAGCCAGATAAGAGCCAAGCTGTTTATTCCTGGAAGACCTAGGCTTATCCTAACATTACAGAAACTGCCTGCGGACTGCGGGAAATGAAGGAAGTAAGTACGAGCACACAAAGCTGAGACAAAGAGGCCCTGATTACCATGCAAAGCACAACATCCTTCAGATGGGTTGAGAAATGTGACTGTATGAAAAACCAGTTGTGGGGAAATCTCCAAACATGACCACCCAAGCATAAAGAAGAGACTGGCGGAGAGCAGGGAGCAGTGATGGAAAGGTAGGCTGAGCTCACACAAAGAACATTCACTCAGGCCCTCTATAGAAATCCCAAGAAGGCCTTTTGGCCGATCATTCCAGAGTCTTTTATTAATAAGGAATCACACAGGCACAATACTGGAGACGTGATTCCCTGAAGGTTCAGAAACACAGACGACTCAGCAGATTCATCTGGAAGCATGGAGGTCACACTTCATTTTACCACATGTGGTCATCTGCCTCACAGTTCCAGACTTGTTACGGGAAATGATTTACCTTGTAAAGCCAAGGTAAGAAGAGAAAGCCATCAGGCTTACACTAACATGACCATAATTCAAATGAGAGATGACACCAATCTCTTTCAAATGGTGCCCTAGCGCTTTGCTGAAGGCATGTGGAACAGTAGAAAGAAGAAGGGGCTTAAAAACAAACAACTTGAGTTCGAATCCTCACTCTGCCCTTTGTCCCTATGTGACTCTGGAAAAGTCACTTCCACTCTCCAGCCCTCAAAATTCCTTATCTGTAAAATGATGGAGTTTGATTAGAGCATCTCTAAGGTCTCCAATCAGCACTAAGTCTACAATCTTGAAGTCACTAAAACATCTCATTTGTATTTAAAACTACGTGTAAACACGTTCCCATAGTTGAAATGTACCGGCCCTTTTTCTGCTGAAAAAATGGTCACTCTACCTCCGCAGAGCGCATTAGATTCATCTTTCCTTGCTGTAAGAAAGGGCGAGAGGACCAAGAGACAGTTTTCAAATTCTTTTGCGTGGATCGACGCAATCCTCCAACTCTAGTCTTTTAACTGATGACAGCCTTTCTCATTGTAATAATGAGGGAGTGTACATGTTAGAATCACTACCAACAAGACAACTACACGTCTCTACGATGCTGCGATTGACATGGTGCACAAACTGGGTGATTCTGCGGATGGTTTCTGGTGGTTCTGACTTTCCAATCTAGCTTCAACTAAATAGAAAATGCTGCGTATGTAAAGGATTGGGGGAGCCAAGGAGTCAAAGTGGCAGGCGGAACTCAGTCAGCATCTGACATTCCTATTCTAATGAATGGCAAGAATGGGAAGGCAGGAAGGCAGCCTGAACTTTCCACTCCCTTTGCCTGTTCAAGCCTCAGGGTAAGGACCTGTTTTAGCTGCTTCTTAACTAGAGTACAGCATGGAAGCCGGCGCGAGTAGGTGGCTGTTGTTAATATTTCTTCTTGAACGAAAGCTTTGAAACATCTGACCACTTTACTGAATAACATCACACAAAATGCAGTGATTCGGCAATGAAATGGGCCCATTCAGACTCGGGGCGAGAATGGCAACTGTGTTTGTGTATCTGCAATTTAAATACAGAACACATCAAGATCGCAGACTAGCTTGTTCCAATTTCAGCACAATATGTCACTGGAATCTTGGCTCTAGGTTCCAAAAGTCAGTTGGGCTTCTCATTACGAAAGTACTTTTCTCTGTTTTGAACCACTCCTCAGTCTCCACTGCACATGGCAATAAAAGATGCCAAAATACCAAGACAACACCCCGCCACGCCATACAGAGTTGCTTAAAAAAAGAAAACACTCAACTCCCACTAGTTTTTTTTAAGCCAGGTGACAAGGCTATAGAGCTTAATTCCATATGTCATTGAAAGAGAACAGTTTTTGACAACTTGTCAAGATTTCCATATGCCCTTCCCACACTTTTCTTTCATGTGTTCTTTCATTCATTCAACACATGCATATTGAGGCTTGCTATGTGCAAATAAAATGAGGGAGGTAGACTAGATAGCTTCTAAGATCCTCTCTCTCCCTCTCTCTCTCTCTCTCTCTCTCCCTCCATCTATATGTTAGTGGTATGTGTATATGTATATTTATACACTTGCATATATATTTGATCCTGTGAGTTTGAGACAACACACTAGACACTATGGGATGCCAGAACATATATGACACAACTGGAGCATGCCTACTTCTCTGTGAGATGCACCACTGCCACGCCATCCTTCAGTTAAGAGTCTTTCACATTTATCAAAGTAGCTATGGGGCTCAGGCCACCTGTTGATAATGCTTTCGAAGAACAAACACGATCCTGAAAGGGTAAAATGATGACGCAGAACAATGGGAAGGAGTCCAGAAGAGAGGAAGTTAAAGGTGAAACCTGGATGATAGAGAAAGGGGGGAAATGAAAGACTCTACTCAGGCATGTCCAAATCTCTATGACTCCATTTGGGAGTTTCTTGGCAAAGACGCTGGAGTGGTTTGCCTTTCTTTCTTCATCTCATTTTACAGAAATGGAAGCTGAGGCAAATAGGGTGAAGGGACTTGTTCAGAGGCACTCAGTTAATAAGTGTATAAGACCGAATTTGAAGTGGGATCTTCTTGACTCCAGGCCCAGCACTGAATCTACTGGGCTACCTAGCTGCCAGGAAGGTAGAGGACAAGAACAAAGATGCTATAAACAGATTAGGAAAGGAAGTGATTGAGATGGGAAGGAATCATGAAACCAAAGATGGAAATAAGGAACCCCCCAGAATAGCTGCAGTGATGGGGATGAGGTCATGATACGGGGGGGTTGGGGATGAGATGATGAGAACAAATGAGTTGAATTCAGTCAAAGAAACGATTGTTTTCAATATGTACATATAGACATGGAGTGAAAGAGAAGCCAGATGGACCAGCACCAATGCCTCCCCTTCATTCCCTGCCCCCATTCTGTGTGTGTTACCCACTTATGTGCCCTTCTCAAAAGGAGAGGGACCAAAAGGGTAAGAAAGTGGGTTCTCCCAGAGAGGCTTCTGAATATGTAATTAGCCATGATGCACCTGTACCTAAGCGCATTGACAATTAACACAATTAGACCCACAATTGTGGAATTGCCCCTGCTATTGGAATAATTAGTCTGCTAACAACTTGATTTGCAGGTGCAATTGAGCAATTATGTATAGTTCCAAAGTTGAATATGCATACTGAAAAGACTGGAGGAGGCCTATTACCAAATCTTGTTCCAAATGGTCAGATGGATTTCTTTTCTAGAAGGAATACCATGCCTGGGTACAGTAACCAGAGCCTTAGATTCTTGAACACTCCTTACCAGTGACAGTTTCATTTGCACAATGTTTGGGTTTTCTAAAACACGTAAACAACTGGGTCAGAACTCTGCTAGACCACATATGGTATTTTATTTGGCTCTCGCGTCACCTTCAATGCTCTCTCCCCACCTTTAAAACTTCGCCTGAAACACATTCTTCCCAACTAATCCCACTTTGCCACCCAGGCTGTGTTAGCCCAGTCATATGAAGCGAGGACAAAATCAGGCAGGAACACAAATGTACCCCCTGGAAGAAGAAATAGAGAAGTCGGGGGGAACTCTCTGCCTCAACCCACTGAATAGAACAGGGAGTGATGGGTATTGCCATATGCCTATCTAGATAGAAGCTACCGATTCCTAATATTACTTCATCAGGGAAGATAAGACTTTCCTGATACTCAAGATTTTAAACTTCTGCACTATCCAGGGATAGACTGGGATCCTTGGGGGATGAGGGAGTAAAGATCGTCCGTTCTGTCAACCGATCTATCCTAGATGTTAATTATTCCTGTTCAATGGTAAAACCCAAGCTTTTTGAAGACCAGGCCCGTCTCACAATTCTCCCCCTTCATCTTCATCGTCCCAATAAAAGGGAACATTTTATGTGGTGTTTCAAGGTTTGCAAAGCATCATCTCAGTTGATCCTCCCATAAGCCCTATGAGGTAAGTTCCATCATTACCCTTACTTTACATATGAAGAAATCGAGGCTAAGAGAGTCAAGTGATATGTCCACAGAGATGCTGCTGTAAGTGTCTGGTCTTCCTGTTTCCAAGACCAGAGCGCCATTCCATTGCTATCTCCTATGCCACCTTAGCTGGTCCTTAATAAATGCTTGTTAGATGGGATAGATCGTTCATCCTGGGCAGAAGATGGACACTAACGTTGGCCAAGAAGCAATTTAAATGTGCATCAAAATGAAGTAAAGGGGGAGGGAGATGGTTTCCATCTGGAGGCAGTACCCCTAAGACCCCCCAGTGGGTTTTTGCCCTGTCTTCTGGGAGCTTTTAAGTCATTTGGACAAGCATCTGCAAAAGCTGGCTTGGAGTGTCTTTTGCCCTGTATTTTATGGCTCAAGGAAATAAAGTGGGCCTAGGGAAAAAGCACTCGTGTGGTCTATTTCAAGTTAATACTAAAATCCCCGAAGCAAAGATGATGTTATACAAGACCAGGAGGACATCTACTATTGGTCGTAACAACCAGTGGCATCGTACCATTCACGAGACCAGCTATACGGATTTATATGCATAAATCTGATTCCCAAAGTACTTTGAAAGTCCTAAGTAGGTGGATTACGAGAGACCTAAAGGTATTAACTGGCCCTGAAGAGCACAACAAGATAACAGCGAAAGAGAGAATATGGCTTAAGCTAACTTAGATCCTGTGATAAGTGTCAGACCCTTCAGAGAGTTCTTTCTTCTGTATCCACCTGGCTTTCCGGCTGTGCCACTTTGAACAAACCTAAATCAATAGCTTTAAGATTTCCATCATCTAACCAAAGGAATTCTAATGGGGCCGACATTCCCATCCAAGATGCGAAATGGCCACGTTTCACATTGTTTTTGGAAACAAAGAAGAAGAAATGAAGGCTGGCCTAAGATCATTTTCAGAGAGGTTACCTGCCGCTCACTTAGAGGCAACGGTCTCAATATCCTAATTTGTTTCTTTCCTGACTTTTGGAAGGCGGAGCAAAATGGGTTTAAATGAAAAAGAAATATATTGAGCAACTTTCTAGAGGAGCATATTTTAAAAGTGGAAAGCCAATTCCTCTGAAAGGAAAAGGCAGGGAAATGATGACTTTGGAGCACAATTACACTCTCTAGGCATCTCCATGCTGTCTTTACTGGGAAGCTTCTTGAAAAACAAATCCCTAACCTGGTGGAATGGATTTCTTGACCCACAGATAGCTACATTAAATGGTGTAATTTACTGCAATCTAACTAAATTAGCACCAATTAGACAGGCTAAATTAAAGGGCATGTCACTAATACATTTTATGCTAAACATATTACTGATAATAAGCAGAATGAAATAAACTTGTCTTTTTAGCAGAATTCAGTCTAACCCTAAGTCCCCAGGATTCACGGTAATCAACTATGCTATGAACCAGCTTAATAAGGGTAGAGCCAATTTCCCTTAAGTAGTCAATTATAACTTCTGCTCTGGGGCCTTAGTTTCCCTATCTTTAAAACTAATGGGTTAGACCAAATGATTTGCAAGGTCTCGTCTGTCCCTAAAGTTTTATGATCATATGATCACTTACAAGCTCACGAATGTAAAGTGGGAAGGGACCTTAGAGGCCAACTGCGTCAACCTCTTGTTTTTTAAAGATGAGGAAACTGAGGATCAGAGAGAGGAAATGACTTGTCCAGGGAGTAAACGCTAGAGCTGGGATACGAATGCGGGTCCTCTGACACCAATCCCACCATAACAGCATGCCAGCCCAGAGAAATTCTTTCTGCCTAGCACCATAGACTTAAACCGGAATCATTCTTCTGGTCGCTAAATTAATATTTTCTTGTAAAGAGAAATACTATGGCCATCGGTTACGACTACTTGACACACTAACTTAAGGATTATCTTTTGAAGTTTCTCATGAAAAGTATATTCCTTTAGCATCGAAGGAAGGAAGACTCAAAAGCCAAGGGTAGGCTCTGGGCACAGCTGTACTTAATGATATATAAGAGATGAATTGTTTCGGCTATTCGATTGTGTCTCATTCTTTGTGACCCTGTGGACCATACTTCCAATGGGGATTTCTTGGCAAAGATACTGGAGGGCTTTGCAATTTCCTTCTCCAGTGGATTAAGGCACAGGTTAAGTGACTTAACCAGGGTCACAGAGTTAGTAAGTAAGGTCAAATTTGAACTCACGTTTCCTTGACTCCAGGACAACCTTTGAGCTTACTTCACCTCTGACTGCCTCAGTTTCTTCATCTGTAAAATGGGGATAATAATAGCACCTACTCTCCTAGGTCAGTGATGAGCAAACTTTTTAAAGAGGGGACCAAAGGAAAGGAAATGCTCATCTGTCAGTCTTTTTCTAAGGCAAATCTTTTGAAGTTTCATTGTATTGTATCCTACTCATTGTATTCGTCAGATTAGGAATAATGTGGCACTGTCAGATAGAACATTTCAGGGGGCCACATCTGCCCTGCGGGCCATAGTTTGCCCATCACTGTCCTAGGTTATTGAGAGATTCAAATGAGCTAACAAGTACAACGCTTTATTACATTATTACATTATTTATTATGTATTTACAATGCTTAAAGTGCTCTATAAATGCTAGTTGTTTTTTATCATCATCATCATCATCATCATCATCCCCTCTTATAGTCCCTAGGCCAAACCAGAATTTGCTGGCAATGAAAAGATCAAGAAAAAAGGTAAGTCAAATTTGGTTTTAATTCAGAAAGAAGCAATTGGTACTTCTTGGTACAACCACCATCTCTCTTTCATCAGCAAAAGCCAAAGAGTGAGTCCAGAAGGGGAGATGAAAGAAGATGCATGTGCGCTGGCGCACTGTCTGTGAACTTAAGGAGATGAGGAAAAGGACTGCGTGTGTTTGGCTATAGTTATAATTCTTACTGTTTGGGGGAGTTATGAGAACTGTAGATCAAGGATAGAGAAGAGGGAAGGACATGGGATGTATTTCCAGACTCCTTTTACAAGTAGGCTATTGTCTGTCTACTTGCCTTCAGGCAAGATTGGGCTCCCAGCAGCAAAGGAAAGATGGCATTATGTTATTCTTACAGATAATTTTATGTTAGAAATGGAAAATATGGAAGTAGTCACCCAGCCCATTGTCTGGTGACAAGGTGTGATGCTTCCTCTGATCTCTATCTCTGGTTGGCTTCTCACTGAATTGACTGATGGCATTAACAGCAGACAGTGGTCCTCTCTGTTACATCTGGAAACCACCCATGGGAACCTGTATGCTTCCTTACCCCCTCGGGCTTATAAAGACTTGGAAGAAATCCCAAGGAAGCTGACCACTTTGGTCGAGTCAGAATCTCACTGTGTTAAGGAAAGGGTCCTTTTTCACTAGCGCCCTTTAGAACATCTCAGAATGATTTGTAAGTCAACTTTTAACTCTTCGAAATATTTTTTTTTCTCATCCTGTCTTTATGGATCAAGGATTCCAAGTGCACATTATGCTTTAATCCACATCAGAAAGGCTTTTTTGAATGGTAGGAGGGGCTGGACACACTGCAACGCACAAAATACCGAGATGCACGCAATTTAAGGAATGAACACGGACAAGCGGTGTCTTAACTAGATCAGATAGCATCTTCTAAAGACAATTCTACCTCATTTTCAAAACTAAACATGAATGATTTATTCTCCCAAAATCCATCTGGTTCATTAACCTATAACTGTCCAAACGCAAGAGTCAACTCCATTGCCACGTCCAATGTGTGTCGAGATAATTACCCTGAAAAGAAGATGTAATAAGGCTGTCGTCCATAAATGCAGTGAAATGTGACCTAGTAAATCAAGCTGTATCCTCTATTATGGGTCAAAAAACACATTTGGAGGGCCAGCCATCTCTGGGCTCGGGACAATCTTGCATGCACTTGGCAGGTGTCTTTTCCAAGTAAATTTTAAATCTGTCATTTCATTTAGAAATCTCACCCTCTTTCCCTTAGCTTCACTTATCACTGATGATCTGTCAGGTAGGTACGCATTTACTACACATGGTTTCTTACGTGAAATTACCCACTTTTGAGCTGATTGGCCAAAATAAACATAGAAACGGTAACGGTAAGAGGATTTGAAACCATGCCATGTAATGATTGACTGAAGAATGTTTAGCTTGGAGACAGGAGCATGGGGGGGTGGGGGGTGGAGAGGGACATGGTAGGGAAGAAAAAAGGGAACGGGTAAGGAGCTGGGTTTGAGTTTTCAAGTATTTAATCAATCTCAATGAACTAACAGGCATCTTTTGGTACTTTCAGATATGCTTGGAAGTAGGGAAAGAGAAACACGAATTCAGTGTCTCTGTTCTCAAGGAACTTACTTCTTCTAAAGTGTATCATACAAAATGGGATTTGAATTGTTCCATTTGGCCCCAGAGGGCAGAATCAAGAGTTGCAAAAAAGGCGTACTTCAGACCTCTTTTCTTTTCCTTTTATAAGGAAAAACTCCCTGATAATTAGACCTGTCTCCACATAGAATGGGCTGGCTGCTGCCTCCCAGAGTGGTAGTTTTCTCCTTCCTGGAGGACTTCGCACAGAAATGGATGGACCACTTGTGATAGATGTTGAAGAAAGGGATTTCTTCCAGTTTTTAGGTGGGGTAACCTCTGAAGCCCTTTCCACCTCTGACCTTCTGAGATAAGTATATAAGAAATAAGCAATGAAATTGTTTGCATCCACTTGCCTTTTAGAATAGCAGTAACAGCTTAAATTTGTAAAGACTTCATGATGCCAAAGCAATTTCACGCCACTTATCTTGTCTAATAGGTTCCATTTTTGAAAATATTCTATTGTCTAGTTAGCATTAATAATAATAATAATGATGATGATGATGATAATAATAATAATGAACAGCTTTGGAACCTTTCACAATTTGCTTTATCATTACAACCATTTTGCGCATAAATTTCCATCTCCAAATATAATATTCGGATCAGAGACTGTGACCTGGAAGAGACTGGAGAGGACATCTTGTCTAATGTTTTCCTACTAGACATGAAGAAACTGAGGTCCAGAGGGAGGAACTAATTGCCAAGATCTCAGAGGGAGGATCACCGTGATCTATGTCAGAAATGGGAGCGAAACACACAGATTCCAACATTGCAATACTGCCTGAGCTCATCTTCCTAGCACCCACTGGCATTTATATAGCACTTGGAGGCTGGCAAAGCACTTTCCTCAAAATAACTCGGTGATGGAGACCACATACTGATTAAACCCCCATTTTACAGATAAGTAAACTGAAGTTCTGAGAAGTTAGTTGCCAATGATCAAAAAATACCAGAGCTAAGTAACACTTGGACTCAAGCTTCCTGATTGCAAGGCTGTTGCTTTTTTCCATCATAATATGCTGTCTCTAGTTCATTCAAGTGCTTAAGCATTCTTCTCTTAATGTATATCCTATTTTAAAGGTGAATATTCCATCTCTTGACCACACATCCCCTAAACTAGAATGTTCACAATTATGCCTTTGTTTATCCTAGACATACCCATTCTTTAAGACCCATCTCTTCCCAGAAGGCTTCCCAGGAAGCCATCTAGCTCATCCAGCTACTCCCTCTCCTCTGACTTCATAGAGCTTGATGTCTGGGCCATTCCTTTGGCACAAAACTTTGAAATGACCTGTGGCATCTATGCAATTGCCATTTAAGTTTTCTTGGGGTCTTTTTAAAAAAAATTTTTAAACCCTTAACTTCTATGTATTTGCTCCTAGGTGGAAGAGTGGTAAGGGTGGACAATGGGGATCAAGTGACTTGCCCAGGGTCACACAGCTGGGAAGTGTCTGAGGCCGGATTTGAACCTAGGACCTCCCATCTCTAGGCCTGACTCTCAATCCACTGAGCTACCCAGCTGCCCCTNTAGGACCTCCCATCTCTAGGCCTGACTCTCAATCCACTGAGCTACCCAGCTGCCCCTCTTGGGGTCTTTTCTAATGGTCTATAAGCTTTTTTTTTTATCCTTAACTTCTGTCTATTCGTTCATAGGTGGAAGATTGGTAAGGGTGGGCAATGGGGGTCAAGTGACTTGCCCAGGGTCACACAGCTGGGAAGTGTCTGAGGCCGGATTTGAACCTAGGACCTCCCATCTCTAGGCCTGGCTCTCAATCCACTGAGCTACCCAGGTGCCCCTCTATAAGGGGTTTAAAAGGGTAGTTGCTCTAGATTTCACTTTTTTATATCACCCACAGTGCCCTCCTGTTGGGTTTTGCACAGAGAAGGCAAAAGACTAACATATTCAGTAATTTATCCAATCGTTCTCCTAACCTAGTAAGCAATGCTTTCTCAACCTGCTGATAAAATGCCAGGGGTATAAGAAAGGGTTAAAATTGGTTTCTGAAAAAGCTTATGGAACTAGAAAAAAAGTCAGGGACCGCATGCCTTGGGATCACTGACTCTTCTTTCTCTAGGCATATTCCAACAGGAACAAAAACCTTTTTAACGTAGTTATACCATGTATGCTTTCCACACAACACATCAGCAACTTTTTAAATCATCTTGTTCTTATGTCTTTAAATAGCCCTTTAGCTAGATCCAAGGGTTCTAGAACTTTTAACTGTGAACAATACTTTTAGATGTAGCTCTTCCTTCATTGAGAGACAGAAGGACAGAGACAATTCAGAGATGACATCAGGCCTGAAGGACCCCAAGATTAACTTGAAAGGGTATTTTTTTCTCTTTTCATAGGATTCATATATCTAGAGCTGGAAACTGCCTACTTCCAACCCCTTCAAAAACTGAGGCCAAGGAAATGCAATGACTGACCCCAAGTCACACATGTAATAAGCAGCAGAGGCAGAATTTGTCCCCAGATTTGTGGACTTGAGAGCCAGTGCTTTTTCATTGTTCTATACAACTTTTTACGTAGTTCCTTAATAGCGTCAATTCTCCATAAAGCCTTGGCCTTTTAACTTGCTAATCAATTGAATTCAACCAAAGTTATAAAGTATCTTCTACTTCTTCTACTACTACGTCTATTATGTCTGCTATTTCACTGAGGGTGTAATTATTAACTCATCAGATGCTGGTTTATTATAGAGTCTCAAAGGGAATTCTATAAGGAAGTTCTATAAATGGATTTCTATAAAGAAATTTTATACCTATACTACAAAACTTGAGGCTATCCTAAAAACAGAGATTGTAGTAATTTTAATAATAAAAAGTATTGGTTAGAGGAGAGTCACACAGAGGGGTCTAACTGGGTATCCATCCAGCCTGTGGCCAGATTTTCAGACAATAGGGATCAAAGTAAGGCTCTACCGTCTACATTGACTCGATGGCCCCTGATGGAGACCCTTATTTCTCTGAGGGGCTCCCGGCAGGATCACAGAGTAGAGTGACGGCAGTGGCCCTGTAGCTAATGCTCTTTGCAATGGGGATCCCCTGATGGATTTCCAGCAGGGCAGGAACATAGGCAGAGATTTTGTTGACAATGGGATAAAGGAAATGTCAGTGAAAAGAGAGATCACATACCGTAATACCAGTCTGAGTCCAAGGAGCTGAGGGCATCAATGGGACTACAGGTCAGGTAATTAGAGAGAGGGGACAGATGGGAGAGAGCTAGAATGGTCCTGACTTGGTAATTTGACTGGATATACGGAAGTGAGAAAGGAAATTTCCTGATTCTAAGATTTCTATCCTAGATTACCAGGAGGAAATTGGAAAGAGGGGCAACGTTTGGAAGGATGCTGAATATACTTTGGGATGTTTCGTATTTAAGATGCTTGTTAGAGTCATAACAACTGATATTTACATGGCACCTGAAGGTTTGCCAACTGCTTCGCACAAGATATCTCCCCAGATGTTCAAAACAAGTCCAGGAGAGAGGTACCAGAAGAATCGTTAGCCACATTTTTCAGCTGAGCAAAGTGAGGGGCAGCAAGTAAAGTGACTGGCCCTTCGGCACAGAGCTACAAAGCATCAACAGTTGGATTGAAATGCTGGTCTCTCTCTCGGCTCCACCAAGACACCATTTCTGCTCAACTATAAAGTCTCTGGCTACCATCGACAAGTTTGGTATTGTCGCTAGGTGTGTGCGGTAGATAAGTAAGTAAGTATACGTGAGAGAAATCTAGAAAAGAAGGGAAGAGAGACTGAGGGGAAATTTAATCTCCCAAACACTTGCTCTCCATGGTACTAAATACCCCCTGAGAGCCATTGTGTTGGGATTTTAGTACTTTTAATGAGTCAGTGAATTCTGCCACTTTCACTGGGCCACTTGGCACAAAGGATACCGGCTCCACATATCCCCAAAGCCAAAGCTCAGGAGTGTCAGAATGGGAGTGGCGAATGGAGGTGCCAGATCTGAAGGCTCCCTGCAGAGGCTCAGGCTTTTCATGATCAGAAGCTGATTTTGGAAAGGGCAATCAAGCTAACACAGCTTGACGTTTGGGATTTCTATGTCTAGTGCTAGCAGCAGAGAAAAGTTTGATGCTTTGTGCCCTTCTGCACTTATATACACAGTTGAAGAAATGCTTTCAGGATAAAACGTAACATTTGGAAAAGTGGAAATTTGGAGAATTTTCCTGGGTCCTCTTCCAAAGGTTAATCTTTGGCCAGGGTGAAAGGGCATGTGTTTGAAATCTATTCAGCTAATTCAGTTAGAAATCTAAAGAGAACTATTTCCCCCATTGCTCAAAGACAATTCTGGCTCTCCTCCAAAACCTTCAGAGAAGCTATCCTGTATTCCCACTGAGGCTGAGGCCACCAAAGGGGAGATGGGCCTAAAAGCAAAGCAAAGCCATAACTTGTCTAAGGCCTTGCCTCTCATGTAGTCTGAGTCTCTACCTTCCGAGTCGCACTTTCTACAGAGATGTACACCGAGTGAAGTGTTTACAATGGGCCAACGGTAGGCTATATGCAAAAGTGACTTAATTCTCTTATCAACAGAGAGGAAAGGAAATATCCCTAACGACTTTGTCTCTAATACAGTTATATGCAGAGGAGGGCTGTGGCATTAAAAAAAGTGATCATTCACTAAAAATCATCTCAATTTATTTTTTTAGCCCTACAATAGATTGTTTTTATTTAATATAGGTTAAAAAGTCATCTCTTAAGGAAATAAGGGTGAATGTCACTTCCCTAAAAACCAAGCATATCACAGCAGAAGTGATGAACTATGGATGTGGATTGTTGTATATCCTGTATCCTATCAGCTCCAATCCCTGTGTGATGTGTTCTGGCGAACATTTACCATTTCGAAAAAGGAAGAAGAGTTGATGAGCGGGGTGGGATTTTTTTATTAGGAATTCACTCAGAAAACAGAAAAACGAATAAAATTTCAAGAAATAAAAGAAACTGAAGTCAAAATAAACTCAAGGCTGTTGTCATTTAAGAGTTCAATGTTCCATGCATGATAATCCCCATATTTGGGGAGGGACGGTAATTATAGCTTTTCACCTATTATATTTTCCTGATTCGAGTTATAGTAACATCATGGATTTAGAACTGAAAGAGTCCTGAGTGGCCACCTTTTCCAATGTCCTTCCTCACTTTTGTATAGTAGGAAAATCTTGAACCCCTAAAGACTGCATTGCCCAGAGTTCCTTTCTGTATTATCTAGAATGCTTTTCCTTTGGTTTACATTTGCGTAGTCATGTTTGTATCAGTTCTGAGGCTCTGCCTCATTGTTGCTCTTTTGTTCCTGGGAGTGGGCTGGTTAGTAACCTTTTAGTTAGGTCTCTGTTAGTTTATTATTAATAAAATATTCATAAATATAACATTTAGTATTCTGCATATTAATTTTAATCTCCACATTGTATAGGTCAGGAAAAGGAGGCCCAGATAGGCAAGGTGGCTTTCCAAATGTTATATAGAATGTGTTGAGGTAGGACGCATCTACGGTACTAGAATTTGAACCCAGATCCTCTGACTCCCCAGCTCTTTCCATTGTGCAGGGTCAAAATTCAGCATCCTTTCCACTACCATGCTGCCTATCTCATTTGTGGCTTAACGAAACCATAAGCTGTATGAATTTACTGCGGTAAAATTGTACCTGAGTGTTTAATCAAGGCTAGATCCATATTCAACTCTAATTACAGAAGAAATAAAACAAAACAGGGGGAAAAGCTTTGTCTCAGAAGACGCAAGGTAATATAACGCAATCACATAACTGAGGACGAGTGGCCTTCTCAACTTGACTACTATTTTTCTTTCTATGAAAGCCTGTCAAATGCTGGCGCAGTTTTTAAGTGCTGATCGGTGATAGAAATTCACCATGTAGATAAACTGAATCCTTATCTCTACCTTTATGGGTTACATGTTATTCTGCAGAGAAACCAAATACAATATAAGAATCAGCTGCTCAGAAAACACCAAGAATTCCAGACTGAGACAACACAAGCAAGCAAAACTCCAGTCGATCTTGTCAAGTTCCCCTATCCAGAGACAGACAGACACACAGACAGACAGAATATTACATGGATAGTTGGCTAAGCAGAACATTGCATGGTATGCAGGTATATGCATTCTGATTAGCAAAGTAATTACAGTTCATAAAAGAAAATCTCTCTCTCTTTTTAACTTCCCACCTTCTGTTGGTACAGCTTGTTGCCTATTTTCTCTCTTGGTGGCTTGGACGAACCTCATCCCTGACTTCTTAGAAGACTGTAATTTATTAACGTGATTGCTCCCTTACGTAATCTTCTGCCCAGGTCAAGGGCAGAAAAATAGCAAGACTTCTCCAAAAGCCATCCCTCTGGGTCTTGGACTTTAGCAGGCTTTTTGAGTAGTTGAGGACAATCAGAGAACCTCAAAGAAGGAAGGAGTCCTCAGTTCATTTAGTCCAACCTAGAAAGATTCATCCAGAGAGTGTAATGACAAATGGCTGTCGGGTCACTGCTTGAAGACTTCCAGGGAGAGGGAACTCCTTATGTCTAAACGTAAGGCAGCATACTCCACTTCTGTAGAGCTCTAATTATTCCTTATACCAGGCCTAAGTTGGCGTCTCTGCAGCTGCCACCAACGCTCCTGGTTCATCCTTCTAGGGCTAAAAAGAAAACATCTTTCTGCATCGGAATCCTCCTTACTTCTTTTGATTGCGTGCCCACGACATTAAAAACTTTTCACATACAATTCCAAAAGGTGTGCATTTACCTATCTGCTCACTGACTACATATCGGAGGCAGCATATTTTGATCCTCAAAGGGTAGTCTTAATTTTCCTGCAACACTTCAAAGTATGATGAAACCAAGTCTAATGAATGGGGTAGGTGGTTAAGCTGGGAAAGACAGTTTGGGATCAAAAACAATACGTGGCTACAAAATAACGAAACATTAAGATCCCTAATTATGTCTGAGAGTCTAAAATAAAGCAAGGTTTGAACACAGTTGGTATTAATTCATTTGGCTGGATCAGTTTTGATGATATGCAAAAGAAAGAAAATGCCTTTAATAATCATATTACCAGGTAACAGTCAGATAATGCTCCAAGGTTTACAGTGTACTCTAACTCTCTTATTGGGGCTCACACCAAGCCTGGGAAGGAGATACTCTAGGAATTACTGTGACCAGTTGATAAATGAATAAAGTAAAACTCAGAAAAGTAAAAATGGCAGGTCCGGGGTCACGTGTTACTTTGTAGTCAAATAACATTAGATAGCTTAGCAGAGTGGCGAGCTAGCTTTGGAGGCAGCAAGTAGCAAGTTTAAATCCTGCCACTGACATACAGCAGCTGTTTGATGCTTCACCTGAGCCTCAGCTTCTTCATCTATAAAATGGGCATGCTAACACCAACATACTTTACACAAATACTGGAAAGAAAAGGTAATAAAACCGCAATGATATGTCACCATAAAATACTGTACAATGGAATGAACACTGCTCATTAAAAAAAAATATTAAATCTACGCCACCTATATTTCAAGCCAAGTTTAGAAAATGAAGTTGTCTTGTTTTGTTTGGAATAACCAATGTGCTCATCAATGCCAATAATCATCTCCTATCTACTTGGCTGTGATGCATTTGTCAGCTCTTTTTAGTTCTTAACAAATGAGCTTGTTTGGCGTGTGGTTGCAAGGATATCAAGAAATCATAGGCTTCCGAATTCCCCTCTCTCAAGGTTGATTTTTAAATTACTATGTATAGGACTCCCTGAGAGACACCAGAGCTTACTCGTACCACCAAGGATAAGTGAGGACTTTTGTTTTGAAATCACTAAATTGGACCGTATTTTCTAAAGTAATAATTAGACATATTTTCTTTGTGTACACAGACACATATGGGGGGGGGGGGATTCACATCAACACTGCTATTTGAATCTTTAAAACTGTGGTGGTTATTTTCTCAAGTAAATTTCCTTTTGTTTAAGCCATTAATCATAGATCGCTTTCACAAGCATCTCTATTTTCATTTACTACAGTCCTTTAACTTAGACCCTAAAACTATATTAAGAATACAAAACATCCCCCAAACATCCTTTGCCATATGATGAAATACCATCATTGTTTTGGTCCAGAAAAATCCTTTCTGTTCCCTCAAATTACAGTTCTTTTCAGTAGCGCACTGATACATGAATCACTCCAAGAATACAAGTTGACAAAAATCGCTGCCCAGTACAGTACAATAAAATGACAGTTATATTTAGACACCATCTCATGTTTTTACAGCCCTGAAATCCATTGTATTAGCTCAGCACTCCTCCCCACCCCCTTTTCCTTCCATTACGAAAAGATCATACGAGCTAAAGAAGGGCACTGTTCAGGTTTCAGGAAGAACTCAGTCCAATCTGGTAAGCCCCAAGTGTGGGGGGGGGGGTAAAATTAAGTGCAAAGCTCCCAAGCCATTCTTCAGTTCCAGAGTTAGGCAATCAGTTAGCACCATTCTACAGTATGTCCTGACAAAGGAAAAGCTACCCTGTTTTACCATTAAGAAGCTCCCCGGGGGGGGGGGCAGCTGGGTAGCTCAGTGGACTGAGAGTCAGGCCTAGAGATGGGAGGTCCTGGGTTCAAATCCGGCCTCAGACACTTTCCAGCTGTGTGACCCTGGGCAAGTCACTTAACCCCCATTGCCTAGCCCTTATCACTCTTCTGCCTTGGAGCCAATACTGTGTATTGGCTCCAAGACAGAAGGTGAGGGTTTAAAAAGAAAGAAAGAAAGAAAGAAAGAAGCTCCCCAAGAGGCAATCCCAGAGCATTCCTTGTCACCTTCGATGTTAAGGGACCACTTTGCACAGCAAACTGAAGCTTTTTACATTGTATTATTCTGTATTCTACTAGTTTTTGCTATAATAGGAAATGAGCTACTTGAAGGCAAGGATGGATTTTTTTCTTTTGCCATTGTAGCTTCAGTGCCTAGCACAGAGGAGGCATTTCATGAATGCTGACGAGTTATTCTATGACATACACGTGCACTATGAAACGAGACTCACTGATTTCCTGATAAAAGCCCTTATTCAGTTCTGACGGTGTAAATGACCAAACTAACCCACACTATCCAGAGAAAAGTCACTTTAAAACTTGGTCTGTTTTGACATTTTGGGTGTGGCTGATTGATTTCCTGAGCATTCGCCGTCATTTCCCAGTAGATTTTGTCCTTCCCTCTTCTGTTTTTGGTGAGATGGACATTCGGGGTTAGTGGTATGCTCTGTCTTTTTAAGACTTGGACCAAACCCAGTGGAGGCTGAACTGAAGAAGCTGGTTTGATGATCGTAATTTCCCCAAATAATTGGGCTTGTTCAGCACACAGTCACCAAGCCTGATTTGTCAAAACTTCATCGGAGGCTATGAAAAATGTCTGGAGAAAAACGCCACTGACAATGAGGGTGGAGGGTTCAAGCCAGAGAGTGGGGAAGACTGGAAAGAACGAGAGAATCTTAAGATCATATATTTAGAATGGGACGAGGCCTCAGAGGTCATAGAGTTCAGTCTCTGCCTTTTACAGATGAGGAAACTAAAGCCCATGAGGGTTAGATGATTTCTCCAAGGTGACATAGGAAATAAATGTGAGAGTTAAAATTTCAACTAGGTCCTAGAAAGGAAAATGGAAAAAAGGTGGCTGGGTGGACAGAAAAAATAAAGAAGCTCATATATGAAATCACCACGCATCCATTAGCTTCCATACGCTAGGGTGCAGAGAATACAAAGTCAACCATGAAACAGTCCCTGCCCTCCACAAGGAGCTTCTATTTTATCAAGTGAGACTAAATGTAAAATATATGCAGTATAAAGCAAAAAAGAAACAAAATGAATATGAGGCCATTTGAGAGGGTGTCCCACTAGCAGTTAGGGACATCAGGAAAGGCCTCCTGCAGGACAGGGCATCTGAGCTGAGCTTGGAAGGATATGAAGCACTCAAAGAGATCACAATACAGAGAAAGTACATGACAGGAATGGAGGATAATCTGAGCAAAGGAGCAGAGACAGCAGATGGAGTTTCATCTCCGAGGAATGGTAAGAAGGCCAGTTGGGCTGGGTAGTAGACTACATGAAGGTTAGTAATGTATAATAAGGCTGGCAAGGGAGACTGGAGTCAGACTGTAACGGCTTCAAATGGCAAATGAAGGAGTCTGTATCAGATACTCAAGGTAAATGGGAGCTAGTAGAATTTGTTGAGCACATTCAGAGGAAGAACCGTGGGAGTAGAAACACAGAAGAAAAACAACTGCTGGAACACATGGGCTGTTGGGGATATTATTGAGGATGAAGACACTAAATGATAACTCTAGTCCAACTATAATTAATATGGAATTAGGTCTTGATCAATGATATGTGTAAAACCCAGTGGAATTGTGGGTCAGCCAAGGAGGGTTAGGGGGTTTGGGGAGAGGGAAAGAACATGAAACATGTAAATATGGGAAAATATTCAAAATAAAAATTAAAAAAAATAATTTGTTGAGCAGAGAAGTGACAAATTCAGTTCTGTGCTTTGGGAAGGGGATCTAAACAAGGGTGGTGTCTATATGAGTGGAGAGATGGAGCAAGATGCAAGATACTCTGTCAAAGTCGAAAAGACAAGATATCTATTTTGGGAATGACTGCAGGAGGGACACCCACGAGTTCCCCCAGTGCTCATCATGGTGCTCGTGAAGTGACAGTATAGGAACTGCATAGTTGGGAAATATATTCCACCAAAGGAAGCTGCAACAGACATAAGCCCTCGTGCAGACGGATGTTTGAAAAGGATGAGGGTAAGAGACTTTCATCTCTATTTGTCCTTTTGCAGGATCATTCAGGAATAGCAACTTTGAAATTGAATTGAAATGATAAAAATGCAGCAAAAAATGATTTTTAAAAATCTGCATTTCTGAACTCACTACACTTACTCTTTTAAACATCAGGTTCAAAAGGCCCATGGTTTGGGGTGGGGGGAAGAGAAGGGATAGAAAAACATAAATTTGATAAGACAAAAAAAACTAGAAGATGGAGCCATAAAAGTTCAACTCTACAATTACACAGATATGTATGGTAAGAAGTCTGGGATATTAAAATATATACTATTGCCAAGAGTCTTTTAGTTCATTTATGTTGTTGACATTATTTAAAATGTATTCTTGCTTTCGATATTTCCATTAAAAGAAAACTCATATCACATCCAGGCACCCCCTTTTTTTTTTGTAAAAACCAGAATTCATCAAAACTGGCATCCTTTAATGCTAATTCTAATTAGAACAAGCATTGTATTCTGTAAGCTTTCCAATTATGCATGGGAAAAGTCAGCATAAGTGTCCTCTCTTATCATAATGATCTGTTTCTAATTTCAATTTTGGCTATGACTTTGCACTCAGTGATGTAAATGTAACTGTTCCTGTCAGATGAAGATTAATTTGATTTAAGCCCTCTTTGTTCTAATTATATATTCTATTTCTGCCCACTATGCAAGTTTCATTCTAACTCACATCTGTATCTTATCACAACAATGGGGAATTTCTTTGGCATTTAGAAGGCGACCATAAGATTTCTTTTTGGCACCATTATGACAACTTTCATTAAGCTTGTGCCAAAGGAATAACTATTTCAGCTGACTAATCAACAGATTAATGTAATTATTATTTGAATATTAAAACAGGAACTTTTCTGAAAGGAAGTCTCTAAAACTTATTGCTCTAATTACTCCCTTTGCTCCCAAGAAAATATTGTCACGGGTTTGTTTATTCCCAGAGCACAATTCACTTACTGAAGCCTCATAGGGCTTACAAATAGGGCCTCCGTAAAGACAAGGGGAGAAACAGAGAGCTATGTGGTTTTATCCTTATGGTCGCTTTGGTGGGCCCACACCAGGGACACGTCCTCTTCCATTCATTCCCAGATCTCATCAGAACTCTTCCTAAGGAATGAGAAGAGCTCAAAAATAGCAAGCTCCTATTTCAGCCATCTTGTTTCTAGCTGTTGGAGCAATCTTGGCAATTCTTGACACATCGGATGTTCATAATGAAGGGGGGAAATGTGCTGGTACCCACTAAAATTTATATTTGCAGAGAAATGTATATGGTAGAAATATTCTAATTCCTAGGTTTGGTTGATACAACTTGACTGTTTATCTGGGGAAATGAGGATAATATAACTAGATACAATTTAATATTAAAAAGAAGTTGAATGGTTACAGACTTTCTTGAAAGGAAGGCGTATTCCATCCTATTTAAAGCACTATACCCTATTTTTCTAATATGACTTGTATTTCTTTTTTTTTTATTTTTATTTTCAGTATTTTCTCCTAGTTACATATTTCATGTTCTTTTCCTTCTCCCCCAAACCCCCCTAACCCCACTTATCCGATGCACAATTCCACTGGGTTTTACATGTATCATTGATCAAGACCTAATTCCATATTATTGATAGTTGGACTAGAGCAGGGGTTGGCAACGTATGGCTCTCAAGCCATATCTGGCTCTTTTGAGGGCCAGATAGGGCTCTTTCTGCAGGAGCCATAAAGTCCATTTTTTTCAGGCACTGTTACAGGAGCGGCACTGCGAGCACTGTACGGCTCTCACGGAATTACATTTTAAAAAATGTGGCGTTTATGGCTCTCATGGCCAAACAGGCTGCTGACCCCTGGACTACAGAGTATTGTGCTATCCTCTGACCCTGGTCAGACACAGACATATGAGAATAGCGTACATACAATTCCCAAGCCCTTTTCTTTAAATGAAATGCTCATAATAAATAGGCATTTTTCTTGATCTCTCTGTAGCAACTGAAGCTGCTGATTTCCACCTTCTCCAAGGCACACTGTCATCTTTGGGATTCTCTGTGAGCCTTGCTTTTACCTCCTTCTCTAACCTCTTCAGACCATCCCTCAGTCTCTTCTGCATATTAATCCTCTTGCACAAACTGTGGGTCTATCTGTCCTCAAGGTTCTGTTCTCTGTGCTTATTTCTTTCTATATACTTTTCCTTAGTGACCTCATTGGCTCCCACTGGTTCAATTATTACTCCCAATTATATCTATTTAACTCTCAATCTCTCTCTCTCTCTCTCTCTCTCTCTC
>NC_058136.1:29522869-29616269 GCF_016433145.1 Gracilinanus agilis | reverse complement strand
TAACTCTCAATCTCTCTCTCTCTCTCTCTCTCTCTCTCTCTCTCTCTCTCTCTCTCTCTCTCTCTCTCTCTCTCTCTCCCTCTCTCTCTCTCACACACACACACACACACACACACACACACACATTGCCTATTAGACATTTCCCAGCTAGATGGAAGAAAAATCTTCCTGATAATTATATGAACTCACTGAAGATATGAATATTCTCTCTCTATAACCCCAAATATTAATAGAGAAACTAGATTTTTTCCATAGCTAGCTGCTTCCAAATATCCAAACGTCTGGCACTGTATATTCAGTATAGGTATCACTCTAGTGGGATGACACTATAGGTGCCAAGAAAGACTAAGGCAAATGAACTAAGAGTTTCTAAAATGTGTAGCACATAAGTGAAGCTAAACGTGCACTTCAAAGTTTTCCACTTACTTTTAAATCAATCAATATCTTCACCTATTCAATACATCCATTTGATTTCCTCAGTCACCTCTTTTGTGGAGAGACAGTCAATACACTTAGCTTTTAAACATGTATTGACTAGTAGCTAGCTGTGAGATCTGGGGGAAGTCACCTCAGCTCTTTCATCTTTTCTTTCTTCATTTGCTGACTCATATTTGTTGTGAATATAAATCATTACCAGATCCTTGCAGGGGTGTAAAGTGACTTTGTGTTTAACAAGTCAGGGACAAGTTTCCAAGTTTATACTTCCCTGAGACACAGAAAGATAAATACAATAATAATATCATCAATAAATATAAGGATAACACCTTGGAGAACTATGGGGTTTAGATACAATTCTGCTTCACGTGATCCTTACAACAACCCCAGCAGGGCATGTATTACTATCCTTGTTCTCAAAATGAGGAAACTGAGGCTTAGAAAAATTGGACAATTTGTCCAGAGTCAAAGGGAAAGAAGTTATAGCATAGGGAACAAGATCTGTGTAATAACAGACCAAGGGGTGGATTTAAATACTTGTTTTGGAACTTCCTAATTATGTGACCTTGGGCGAGTCACTTCACTTCTCTGATATTCGGTCTCTTTAAAATATGAGGTCTGGACTCAGTCGCCTAGAAGATTTCTTCCAGTTCTAAATCAACAGGCTTCTGGTTTGGGCTGACCTTTGAAGTTTTCAGGTTGAGGCCTTTCTTTCGAACATGAGGAAAATGAATGAGGCCCACATGGAAAAAGCTTGGACTTTAAGTCTCTTGGGTTTGTAAGTACAAGGTTTCTATTTCATTCTTTGAAAAATAATACTTTGCCAGACAAAAGTCAATACAAAGATTCAGAATCACTGAAGTCTATATAAGCATTTTTTTTTAAAAAAAATAAACTACTTAAATACTATTATTCTGGAAAAAATCCTCATACTTTTTTTTTAATTTCCATACATTTCCTTCCTAATATGTTGACAGCCCATCCACTAATTCCACCCTTAACACAGACTCTGAAAATGCTATAAAGGTACTGGTAGATGAAGACTATAAATCATGGGTGAATCCTTCCCACTTCCTCATATACCGCAGGCTTTCATTTGATCTTCAGCTATTGAGAGGCAATGACCCAACAATTCACCCTTTGATATTCTTTTATTCAGCAGAAATGACACATAAGAGTATAGCCTGTAAGTATACAGTAAGCATATACTCCATAGATGTCGTCTCCCCTCTAGATACCTGATGACCTGAAAAATACTGTTGAAAGGCTACCAGAAATTTTCTTGAATTCTGACTAGCTAAAAGGAAAGAAATGTGACCTACCAAACTAGGCTTCAAACTCCAGATCTCACTCTTTTCCTGTGATGGGGTACTACCTATACTGTGTATAACAGAGCATCTCCTTTGAAAGGAAACCAAGTGGAAAATATCACTCCGGTTTCCAAAACAGATCCTGAAAAATGGTTTGTATAGAATTTAAAGTAGTTTGTGCCATTTCCATTAAAAATAAATTCAACTTGAGTCAAACTTATAAGGATATAAGTCACTCCCCAACTGATAAATGGGCAAAGGATAATGAACAGTGAATTTTCAAATGAAGAAATCAAAGTTATCAGTAGTCAAATGAAAAAAAACAATGTTCTAAATCACCATTGATTAGAAAAATGCAAATTAAAACAGCTCTGAGGTACCACCACATCCTAATTAGATTGGCTAATATGACAGAAAATGCAAGTGATAAATGTTGGAGAGGATGTAGGAAAATTGGAACACTAATGCACTGCTGGTGAAGTTTTAAACTGATCTATTTCGGAGAGCAATCTGGAACTATGGCAGTGACGGGCAACCTTTTGAGCTTGGTGTGTCAAAATTCGCCAAAAAACAGGCATAACTCAGGTGGTGTGTCACTTCGAGAAAAAAACACAACATAATTTTGTGATATTTATAGTTTAAATAACAAAAATGTATAATTGTAATATATAACTGTATTTAATAAGCCAAAAACTAATTATTTAACTTACCTGCTTAGTGACTTCTTTGTTCATCTGTCAGTTGGTTTCTTTTATTGGTCTTGATATTATTTAATTTGTGTGGGGTGCCGTGAACTAAGATAAGTGAGGGGGAATTCTTTAATTAACTTGCCTATTAGTGACTTTTTCATTGCTGAATTTCACTGGCTAATGAAAATTCAACTACACTACAGCCAATGTTTCATCCTTGGCATGCGACCCCATACTTCTCTGTATGCGGCCGCGTGTCATCGAAAATGGCTACTCGTGTCAGTGCTGACACGCGTGCCATAGGTTTGCCATCAGGGAAATATAGCAAAAGGGCTATGAAATTGTGCATACCTTCTGACCCAGCAATATCACACTAGATCTGTATTCCAAAGAGATCAAAAAAAGGGAAAAGGACCTATTTGTACAAAGCCATTTCTAGCAGCTCTTTTTGTAGTGGCAAAGAAGTGGAAATGGAGGGGATGTCCATCAGCTGGGAAATGGCTGAACGAGTCGAGACACTGGTGGTCTTCAAAATGAAGGATTAACAATTACCATTATGAAAAGGACCCATTGGTCTATGCTACTGTTGGGGTAGACAGGGTAGGTAGGGGAAAAGAGGGCAGAAGTATGACATTCCCAGTGAATTTCAGTTTTATAACAGCACATGGAGAATGTTCACTGTAAGAGACAACTTTTAAACACCTCGATAAATACATATTGTTTTCCATTGATCATTAGTCAATTCTTCCTGCACTGTTTTCATTAAATATTAAGTGGTTGAGACATTTGATTTTTTTTAACCTCACTCAATTCAGTTTGTGCGTTAATGATTTTTTCTCCACAGTTGTTTTTCAGCCACATTTAGAGCCCCGTCGTTGTCACACAGAAGGAAGTTCCTGCACATTAAGTGAAGTGAGACCCCCCAATCCACCTTCTTGAAGCCACTGCAATATATTATGTGATGGATGATGACAAGAATCTGTTACACTTCCATTAATTAAACTATGCCAGAGATGACACAGTGATCTTGCCATCCAGACCAAACATAAAGTACAAAATTCTTCACTCCTAATTGACCCCAGTGAGACTTGGAATCAATAGAGTCCATGGTTCCTGCACCCTTTGTGCTTATAATGAGGGAGGTTTAGATCTGTATTAGAAAATGTAACTTTCAGAAGTGTTTTGTGTCTCTTGATTTCATTTAGGTCCTTCTTGTCATACTGTACTTTCAGCTTCTCGTCTCTGGAGAAATCGTGGGGCTCATTTCACAATATTTTTCAAGGGAGGGAGAAAAACGACCTTTCATTCCATTCTTTCTCATCTGAGTAAGAAAACCATTTTTTAAAGTTCAAAACAAATTAAATATTCCCCAGAATCTTGAGAAACTATACTAATAAACCCAGCGACAATACTTTCCTACAGCTTCTAAGGTTAACTGGTCAATATGTCAATATCTCTAAGGATCATGGGAACCAAAGGAACAATTTTTTTCGAGCGAAATCAAGCCATCTTAGCTATTCTGATTGCAAAGGCACTGCCTCACTTGCCCAGGAGCCAAGTCCTTGGTCCAGGTGAAAATGAACACCAAGCAAATGGAAACTCACTAGAACAAAACAGCCCATTTGGTTGACTAGAGGGTGTCCCAGACATTGTTTGCTTCCAGTCCTGTAAAAATTGTGCCAGTTCACGGAAATAACTATTCTCCCCCATGCTTAAGCAATGTTTGCCACACAAAATCCTCCTGACTGGCAGACAATCTGCTCCACACACAGTTTCATCGCGAGTAACTTCTCCAGCTCCCCGTAGGCACCCAAAGAGGAGGAGGGCATTCTGCAGCGTTCCGAACTGCCAGTTTTAAAACGCTTGCCAAAGATTTTCCAAAAGAAATATATCCAATTCTTGAAAAATCCATCTGTTTCTCTGCGCCATGCTTTCTTAGAGCAATTACAACGTCGATCGGCAACACAATTATTACCCAAAAGACGCCACATAGATTTCTGCATCAGAATCTCTCATTCGAAGCTTTATTCTAAAAGCAATAGAATTCAATTTCCTTTCAGCATACATTCAATAAATTCTTCTCTTGCCCCAATTACCACATGCTCCCCCCCCCCACCTCACTTTTACTGAATATTCGAGATCTATTCAAAACCAAGAAAGGGGTGGAGAATGGAGTCTCAGTCATAGGTTTACCAAATCCCCTAAATGTCTTTTCTGGGGCATCAAGGTAACCTCAAAAGGTGTTTCTCTTGTAGTTCTGAAGTGTTCCCAGACCTCTTTGTGAGATTTGCTTGTTTTGGGTTGAGTTAGCCTTCCTGGGAAACCAGCCAGCAGCCTCCCAGTTCTCTGGTATCTTTGTTCTGCATACCAGCTCTTGGTGAAAAGTACAGAGACATACAGCTCAACAATAACTGATAGTGGGGAGGATGAAGAGGGAGAGAAGGAAAAAAAGAAGTGAGGAGAAGGAAAGAAAGAAAAAAGGTTTATAGCATCATACACTGAAACCTGGAAAAATCTTTTAGATCTTAGGGGTCGCCTAACCTCTTACTCTATAGATGAAGGAACTGAGGCCAACGGAGGAGTTCTGACCTGCTCAAGATCATACAGACAGCAAATATCAGAGGTAGGATACAAACACAGATGATCTGACTTCCAATGCCACATTCTTTATGCTGTGTCACTGTCTCTCGTCAGGAGAGAAAGAATTAAGTTGCTGATGTTGCCTCAAGCCCCCCCCAAAAGACCTAAGTTCAATCTTAGCGTAGGATAAAAGGTTAGGGTCAGTTTACTTTGGATCAAAAAAGACCTGCTGGTACATCATCCTCAGCTCTCGATACAATAAACCTGGTTGTTCGAAAAAGTGAAGAGAAAAGACTAGTCTGGCATGTTTTACTGTGTTTTTCAAATTAAAACACACTAAAATCATCACTCAGAAAGTATCTGATCATTGCTTCTGGTGTTTGAGGCTGTGCTAGGTACCGGGGATAAGAAGAGAAAACAAATCCAAAAGTGAAGGGCAAGAGGATAGTTATCCATCTCTGCCCAAAATGCTCACTCCTCAAAGTTAACAGATCTAAGATGTCAATGATACTGGCTTTTAAAAATGTTTTTTTCTTCTGATACTTCTGATCTCCCCACTCACTTTCCAGGGGGCAGTAAATCACATGAACTACCTGATGACCTCCGAAAATGAGGCTGCTAGAGCTATCGCTCACCCACAGTCTCTTCCTCCCAACCTCATTGATCTATGCCAATGGTGGCCTTCAGCAACAACTGGCAACCACGGGTCAAGCTAGCAAGCTGCCCCTTCACTTGTTCTCACTGGTCCACGCCTAGAAAACTTTAGTACCACGCCCTCTACTTTGGAAAATGTAGATATATATTCACAGGTAAACATATTTCATGCATTTTCAGAAACTCAAAACTTTTTTTTTTTTGCTCAGTCCTGTCTATATAGAGTTCCTATAAAATACAGCTACCACCGCTAAAGGCTCCAGACTTGCATTAAAGGCCACAGCGGGGGAAGAACAGATAGCAGATTCTCAAAATATTCTCTCTTTATGTGTCCAGGGAACAAATCAATTGCTTTTTATGTTCACTTTTGATATTGTGCCTTGTTTTTAGGACACATCATGAGTATTACTAAGTAAAATGTACAAGTCTAACTTTTCACCACAGGGAAGCAAGCTCAATCAGTACTGTCACATGGAAACACCTCTAATGAAAGGAGATGTGACTCACATTGATCTTTAATGTATGGAAATTAAAAAAATAAGAAAGAGAAGAGTAATTCAGCACTTCCCTGACTGTTCTTCCCAGCCACCCAGCAGGGACTAGCTTGAGTCTTTAATCAAGATACTTACATCAGGACCAGAGAGCCTGTTGCACAAAGGAAATGTTTCCTACGCAGCAAATAAGCTTATCCTTGGCTGGCCAAAACGATCATATCTAAACAAGGAGATGCACTCGTTCTTGGCACCATCCAGATCAATAATGAGAATCATGATGAGCACTTTCTTCACAACGTCCTCCGCGAGGGAGAAAGGGCGATTAAAATTGACCTCCGCTTTACAGATTTGGCTTGATCTGCTCAAACAGCAAGTAGAACTGCACATGTATGTGGAGAAAATTATGGATCCCAAGTAAACCAACATTAAATCTAATATTAAAGCAAGTAATTGCTACTAAGAAAATTATTTGGGGTTATGTTTCCTTAAACTGCTGGGGACAAGGGAAAGCGTCCAAGCTTACTGGAGATAGTTCTATTTTAGGGATGGCCTAAAAGATGGTCAGATAGATGATAGACGGATAGACATATCTCAGTGTACATTTAACTGAATGACAGTTTTGACAGTATCTAGCGTTGGTTTGTTTTGGTGATTAGGAAGTTCTGTGTGTTTATCTTTCCCCAAAGAATAACATGCCAATTTGGCTGTGATCTCAATTCAGCATATCCAGACATATGTTGAAGTGATCATTTTTATCTGTTCTCTGTAGGAGTTGAGTTGGCCTCTAAAGACCAAAGTCCGGCAATATGTGATTCAGATTTGTTGCAAAAATCTGTCATGTCCTCCTCTCGTCAATCTAGGTTCAGGGGTAAGCTGAGCCAGGGTAGTTTAGTGAGTTGGGGGAGGAACAAATATGACATACACTTGAGCCAGGAGGTCACAGGCTTACTGGAAGCTAATCAAAGACATCACACCAAAGGATCTGATGAAGGTAGTTAAGTGAGATGGAGACACTGTCCTGTAACCGAATAGCATAATTAAAGATAGAGAAAGCATTCAACTAGACCCAGACGGGCAACATTTTCAGCACCAGAGATTACACGAATGGATTTTGTCCTGATTCAGATCAAGTTAACTGCACAGCATAGGAAAGATGGATTTAACATATGTATGACTCGTATATATAACCCATACAAAATTTCTTGCCTTCTCAATGATAAGAGGAATGAGGGAGGGATAGAATTTAGAATTCAAAATTTTAAAAACAAAAGTTTAAAATTGTTTTCACATGTGATTGGAAAAAAATTTAATGTGCATGGCTGGGTATAGGAAGGTACAGAAGGAAATGTAGTACAACAGTCTATATTGATATGTGTGTGTGTATAATTTCAAACCCCCTGTAGACAGAAATTTTGTCCATATCATCTCTGTATCCCCAAGCACTTAACACAATTCCTTATACATAAAAGGCACTTAATAGTTTGTTGAAATTTTTGTTAGAACTTGTATATACTTTCCTACATCCAGAAAAATATACATATATGTGTTTGTATATGTGTGTATATATATATATATATACACACACATATATATATATACACACTTTAAAATGGACTCTGACTCTACCCCCAGACATTTTAAAATAAACAATACACAAAAACCAGGAATATAAGAATTCCATATCACACGAAATACTATTGTGCTGTAAGGAATGATAAGCAGGATCATTTCAGAAAGAGCTGCAAAGACCTAAGTGAACTGATGCAGAGTGAAAGAAGCAGAACCAGGAGAACATTGTATACAGAATCAGCAATATTATAGAACGATCAAATGTGATACGATGATCAAGGACAATTCTGAGGGGACTTATAAAAAAAAGCATGTTATTCACCTCCTGTCGGAGTAGGAATGCAGATGAAAGCATAGGATTTATCACTTGTTTATCTGGGTATATATTTTGTGGTTTTGGTTCTATAAGATTATTTGCTTACGAAATTGAATAATATGGAAATATGTTTTGCATGATAATAAATGTATAATGCAGATTGAATTGCCTGTCAGATCTGGGAGGGGGAAGGAAGAAGGGAGGGAGACAGTACGGATCATATGACTTTAGAAAACTTATGTGGAAATTTGTTATTAAAATAAACAAATTTTTAAAAGAATCACATGTCATAGAGTTCTTGTTCTTCAACACTGCAATTCACCATTCTGGTGGCTCCAACGAAAGTGAGATCCAAATTACCGAGTGACCTCATCTTGATCAATTATCCCTATCCTAAACAATAACATAAAAATCATACTAGGCATTTTCCAGCCACATGGCCCTCGGTCACTAGTTCAGAATACTAAACCCACAGACCAGTTACAGGTGATTTCAACAGAGATAGCATTATCTTCCATTACATGAAGTAATGCTGTCCTTTTTTATTTTGCCAGACATAAATGTTTGATATGACAAATGACAATTTCCCAAATTATATCAACCCAGTAGACTTGAATTGCACTTTGAAATCCGATATCCTCAACTGTCAGGACATTGCCTCATAAGTCTATTTTACTGCTTCAAAAGGCTTCTCAAGTGATATATAATTGCATTTAAATTTTACCCCATGGTATATAATTGTCTGTAGAAAAACACACACTTAAGAAGAGCCAATGAATGAGGCAACTATCAAAACAGTTATAATTTATATATTCTCCTCAAGAATCTCAACTGACATGAGCAACTTTGGGGGAGGAGATAGCTTTTTTGTGAAACAGGACACAAAGAATTTTGGGGGGTCTTCTTTTTTTTAAATGCAGATTCTACAAACTTTAATAGCATCTTAACTGAGTGATCTGGGGTGCTTTACTTCATTTCATCCTATTTCCTCCACAAATGCAAAAAGTCAAAACTCATCATGGCATTGGAAGCTGAAGAGGGACACATTGAAAACCCCATCTCCCAAATACATCCATGGGATGGCCAGCCTTCCTCCACCTTTATGTCCTAGCGACAAAAGGTTTCTTCCCTCTAAGATGCATGGTTTGAGAGCTTGATGGTGCCTACAGAAGGATTCCTGAAAGATTTTTTTTAATGCTGCTCAAAATTACAAATTTTCAAAACCACAGTAGGTGACTCAAAGACCTCTATTCAAAGAAGAAATCATGGAGAAGTACTTGGCAGAATGTCACATACTGCATTTAAGAAAAGAAAAAACTATATAATGCAAAAGCTGTAATTTGAGACATATCTGATGGACTAACATACTATTTATCTTCCATGTAGTTAAAAGGAAAGCAAGAATTGCTTCCAATATTCATTAGGGATTCTGCCAGATGATAAAGATAATAAGGATGATGATGATGATGATGATGATGATGATGATGATGATGACGGAGTATTAAGGAGAGGGTGACTTTAATTGCCATAAAGGTGGAAAAAACGCACGTCCCCCCAAGAGAGTATCCCCAAAGGGATAAGATGTCCCTCTGTCTCTCCCTTGAATTTCAGCATCACTTAATTAGGTGAGGACTGTACCATAGCTTATTCCACATTAATTTTACCATGGTGTTTTCTTAAATGGAGTTTCATTTCATAAAAGGAGGAAGGCAACCGTGCCCTCCATTTTTTTTAACTAGAATTGTTCAGAATCCCACATGTTAATCACACAGCTGATGTAAATTCCAACTATATGAATTGTTTTGCTAGAATTATCTACTAACCAATCAGTAATGACTATTTATTTGAAAAGACTTAAGTACTGAACTTAGAATATGGAGACCTAGCTTCAGATCCTGGCTCTGCCACTTATACCCTGTGTGACTTGGAACATGGACTCCAAGTCAAGAACCCCTTATCTACAATATGGATTGGTAGAAATTCAGGGAGAAGGGAACAAAGTAGGTATTTAATAAATATTCATTCCTGTCCCCTTCAGGTAATCTGTGAACTTGGGGAAGGAAATATCATCTATTTTCACCAACCTCTGAAATCTGGCTAAATTTTTTTTTCCTTCAATTATTTAAAAATAGTATTCTTAGGGGGCAGCTGGGTAGCTCAGTGGATTGAGAGCCAGGCTTAGAGATGGGAGGTCCTGGGTTCAAGTCTGGCCTCAGACACTTCCCAGCTGTGTGACCCTGGGCAAGTCACTTCACCCTCATTGCCTAGCCCTTACCACTCTTCTGCCTTGGAGCCAATACACGGTATTGACTCCAAGACGGATTCTGAAAAGTATTCTGAAAAGAGGTCCCTAGACTCCATAAGACTGCTCCCTAAAGGATGCAAGGGACACATAAAAATGGTAAAGAGGCCTTCCTCAAAGGGAAGGGGGGAGCCATAGCTCTGATCATAGCAGGACCTACCTCACTGCCTCAAACGCCTTCTGTGAGTACTGTAGTAATGAGCTAAAGGAGCTTGCAGTGTAATCTGGAAGACAGACATACAGAAATGCCACACATCTAATTACCTGGGAACAACAAAGTCAGAGAGTTCAGTTTTGACCTTCTCCTCTACTAGAGCACCATAATGGTGTGTTCTGCTTAACGTGTTACCTTTGACATGGGTGGCAGAAGGCAGCTATGCACCTTCCCTGGGAAATCTCATTGATAGGTGGCAGCGGGGTGGCTTAGTGGATTGATAGCCAGGCCTGGAAACAGGAGGTCCTGAGTTCAAATCTGGCCTCAGAAACTTCCCAGCTGAGTCACCTTGGGCAAGTCACTTAACTCCCACTGTCTAGTCCTTATTTCTCTTCTGCCTTAGAACCAATATACAGTATTAATTCTAAAATAGAAGGAAAGGGTTTTTAAAAAAGGAAAATCTCATTGATAATCAGAAGGAGATATCAGACTGCAAAGTGCTTGTGATTTGGATAAACCAAATCTATAACCTCATCATAAAGTCATTGGGAAACAAGCAGCTCTCCATCCAGGTCAGGGGCAATAGCCTGTGTTATTTCCACTTGATAGAGAAGGCATGCTCTGTTTACACGGTTTCTCCTCTGGTGATCAGATCCTGGAAAAATTTAGAATTAGCATATATGTCATTTCAAACAATGAATTCCTAATACATAGGACCAAAATAAAGCACCATAAAGGCTGGTCATTAAGAGAGGGGAGTTGGCAGAAAGCCACTGCTGAAAGAACAGTGACTTTAGAGGCAGAGGACCTAGGACTCAATCTGGACTTTCTTCCCTACAATTTCTTTGATCTGGCCAATTCACTTGAACTCCAGGCCTCAGTTTTCCCAACTGAAAACTGAGTCCCTGATGTTCTGAAATTTTCTAAGCTTCTTTCTAGCCTCCAATTCTTTGATCCTTAAGGCTTCTGAATACGCGTTTAGGGTCACAGAAGTTCGTAGAATCATGGGTTTGGTGCCTGAAGAGACCTTAGAAAGGAATCTAATTTTACAGAAGGGAAAACCGAAAGCCAGAGAGGGGAAGGGCATCGCCCCGAACGATACGCCGATAGTAGGAGGCAGAGGAAAGATTCACATCCAGACACTGTGATCCCAAATGAAATAAGTTTTTAGGGCCTGATTGCTCACTCAAAATTATTTGTCAATTATTTCCTATCTAGTAGGTAATATAGGAGATGGAGATGAACTAATCCTTGCCATCAAACCATTTATAAGTGTGGTGGGAAATAATCCATGCACACAGGAAAGAGTGGTAGAAAGCTATGAAATGTGAGAGAAAAGAAGAAAGCTACTTTGCAGCTAAAATGGTGAGAGGAAACTTTGTGGAAGAAAGAAAATCTGTCCTAGGACTTGAGAAACGGGTTAGGTCTTGAGGACAAAAGTTTTGTATTTCCAGATAAAATTATCATATCTGCTCATAATTATTCGTGCTTAAAGTCCATTTGCACATTTAGAGGAAACCATGAAAGGTTATAATGAAATTATTCGTACAATTTCATCAACTGGTGTGTGTGTTCCTTCTAGTGTTAAAGCCTTTATAGTAGGTGAAGGCCTTGAGGACTCCAGAGCCAACAAAAGGAGAAGAGGGCTTAAGGTCCTGTGAGAGTCTTCCAGGACACACACAGAAAGGAGCAGGAAGCCAACGAAGTGGAATGGTGAAGAAGGAATAACCTGAAAGGCGGGGAAGAAAGCGGTAGAGAGTTGATGCTCTATATGGGCCAGATACAAGGGAGTCACACTACAAAATGCTACAGGGTTGTCAAGGGAAGAGGTGAGAACTGAGAAAAGGCAATAGAATTTCCTAAGTAAAGAATAACCTTCCAGAGAGCTTTTCCAATTGGGTTCAATTTGGGAACTCAGAAATACATAGGTTCGATTTTTTTGCTTCAAATATATAAGATCCTGAGCTAAGTGTCCAATCTTTGGGAGCCTAAACGTCCTCTTTTATAAAACAGAGATGCCAAAGCCTGCGTCCAATGAACTAATTTATGTAAAGCGCTTTGTAAACTTTAAAGCAAACACCAGCCATTAGCGTGATTGGAAGCGTGAGAGTGCTGGGTAAATCAGAATATAAGGGGTTAAATAATAAGCAGCTGGTGGTGGAAATAGAGACAAGTACAGACTAGTCTTTTCACATTGAATAGGAAACAATGAATAGAGGCAGAGTTCCAGGAAATAGCACGGTTTAGGGGCAAGTCTCTTTAATATAAGGAAATCCAGAACATATTCATGGATACAGGAGGAAAGAGCAAGCAGAGAAGTGAGGGACTGAAGAGATGCCGGAGAGAAATCCTTGGATGCTGAGAAAGTCCACTAAATTGGCAGCTTCTTCTTTTGGATCCAGAGCAATACAAAGTAAAGGCTCTCAGCTAGAGATAAAACTTAGAATGTTTCTAATTGAGCCATTAGCCTAAACGGATTAAATTATGGATCACTCAGAGCATCAAAGTAAAACTGCAAATGGAGAAGACAAAATCCAAGCTATAGACTACCTGTGTCAATATCAACAGATGGCTTAATTCTCAGAATAACCTCAGAATTGCTGTAATTCATGGGGCTAAATACAATAAGCGATGGGGGGAAATGAAGGAAAGACGTAGTTATAATTGAAATATCCCCCAGAATTGCCCCCTTTTAAAGTCTATGAACCATATCCTTTACAGTTCCTCAGAAAATTAGAAGAGATGAGATAGGAACTTTTCCCAAGCTTAAAGGATATTATTCTTGGCAATGAGAATCCATGAGATTAATGAGCTGTCTGCTAAATGTGTACCATTAAAATGTACATAAGAAAAAATCAGCTATCGCGAACCAAATTCTCTGGGAGTTGCCTGAGCATCTACAAAAGTTCCATTAACTCTTTTGGGCCACAAGGGTACCATTCAGCCTTGTGCAATAGTAATAAATAAATGAGGAAATGAATAGTGATTTGCAAAACCACTATTCCCTCCTGACTTGAAAGAGTTAATACCGTTCGCCAGAAAGTATAACTTATTCATAGACTATCAGATGCAGAGAGACAGGAGCGTGCACACTAAAGTTAAAGTGTCATTTATGAAACGGCTCCCCAGGAGCCTCGGAGTTAAGGTAGCTTCTACAGATGTCTATTTGCCTACACATCAAAAGAGAGGCAATCTACACGAGTTCAGAGGACATCTCAGCCAACCAGCAGAGCTTAGATTAGCCATCTGATAATGAAGAATACCTTATTGGTAACGGACTAAATGCTTCTATTAGAAACCACTCCTGAAAGTATTTATCTTGGTTGACATTCATGGATGGGAAGAAGGGGCAGAGACCGACTAGGTATTCCCCCAGAGGACCAAAGCCCACGGAAAAGGCTCGGCAACAATATACACGTGAACACATGCACGCACGGCCTCGCTACCATCACGCAGAATCTGGAAAGGTCACTAAGCACTCCTTAACCTTGAAGGGAAAAGAAAAACCAGAATATTTTCCCCCAACACTACTTAGGGCCTCTTGTAAATCATATTCATATGCTTAAGCATTAATTTACATACTTAATTTTTGACAGGCTGACAACTGCAGTCCTTCCATGCTCTAGCTGTAAAGTGAGGAGTCAATTGTTATTCAACGTATCGGTTACAGTGGCAGTGGCACTAACTGTATTTTATATAATGTGCTATCTGCAGAAAGGCAGATAAGAATTTGATTTAACATCCAATTAAAAGCCGTCATTGAAAAATTACTTCAAATAAGCCTTTTATTTTCTTTAATCAGTCTTCAATTCAAGCCTTCCTTGGACCTACTGAACCAAGCATCAGGACTCATGAATTTTGATTAAAAAATTTGAGCCCATTTCTAACTTAAGCAGATTTTTTTTTGTTGCACTGTTTGATAGAAATTTAATAAATCTATGAATCCTAGCCAGCATCATTTATCATCTTTTTTTCCGCAAGACTGGCCTATTATACCTAGGCAGTAAATTATGGGGAAACCAGCAAACCAAAACTTTTCAGTCCAATACTGAAGAAGAGATATAATCACTTGCATTGAACCGTATAATTATAGGAGAATATGAAGCTCTGAAACATTAGGTCCTGTTTTGAATATGTAATGCCTATGCTTTGAGAGCTCGCAAAGATGTCTGGCTGATCTAATATAGCTCAGTTTAGCATCCCAGAGAAGAATGTGTCATTAATGAAATGACAGCAAAAAAATGATCAACAACAAACCGAGAGTCTCAGGCAACATTACTTGGGAAATGTCCCAGGATTTGGAAGGACAAGTCATAAAATTAAAAAAAAAAAAGAATGTCATTGCATGATGCAGTGAAGCAATTGCCCAAGGAATTCTCACTCTGAGTTGCTCCTGTGTTCCTATTCTCCTACCCAAAGGTGTAGAAATACTGAGGAAACGAACATTCCTAATTAATAGGGAGCTCATGGCCTGAACCTTGTATGGGGAGAAGAAAGCCATGTGTGCCTCCACCTTTGTGTATTAGTGTGCCTACCATTTGTCAATTTCAGGGAACGTACAGCTCTACCAAGACTGAGAAGGGTCATGCATGGACACACAAGTATCAGTGGAAGAAGAGCTAGTAATAGAGATAGAATTTTAGAATATTAAGGGATCATCTGCTCAATCACTCAATTTACAAATGGACAACCTAAGGATCAGGCACAAGAGAGAACGCCAGACATGGCATCCAAATACCTCACTATTTGATGGTCTATTTGACCACTTAAATACTTATGTGACCTTGAGCGAGTCACTTCACTTCCTCACGCCTCAGCTACAAAGTGAGGATGTTGCACAAGGTAAACTCTAAGGTCCCTTCCAGCTCTATACCCATAATTTCATGATCCTAGGTATCAAACATCTACTGGTTTCCCACATCATATGATGAGTTGGTAGTGATAGACACACTCAAAAACGGAATTCTCTGGACCTCCTTTTTGTTGGTGGTTGTTAAAGAAATAATCAAAAGACTAATATTTCTTTTGATCTTTTTTTTTAACCCTAACCTTCCGTCTTAGAATCAATACCGTGTATGGGTTCCAAGGCAGAAGAGCGGTAAGGGCTAGGCAAAGGGGGTCAAGTGACTTGCCCAGGGTCACACAGCTGGGAAGTGTCTGAGGCCAGACTTGAACCCAGGACCTCCCTTCTCTAGGTCTGGTTCTCAATCCACTGAGCCACCCAGCTACCCTTTGTTTTGATCTTAATGTGACTTTTTATGTGTGCCTTTTTCTGGGTAATCTTCCCTATATGATACAGTACTAACATTGTGCAGAGCAGGTAACCACGCAATGTAAGGTTGATTCCTAAAGGAATGACTGAATAGATTAGCTACTGAAATCCTTGAGGACTCAATGCAAATTTTATGATGGATGGTCCCAGCAGGAAGTATTTTCCTCTGTGGTGAATAATACTGACACAATGAAATCTAAGGAGCTCACAATGTAACAAACAAGAGGATGTAAACAAATGCGCAGTACATAGGCTAAGTAGGCAATGTTGAAAAGAGGGAAGGCACTAGAATTAAGAGGGCCTGGGAAAAGCTTCCTGTAGAAGATGGGATTTTAGTTGGGACATAAAGAAAGACAGAAATGAGGAAAGGAAAAATTCCAGGCATGTGAGACAGCCAGAGAAATGACAAGATTTCTCTGAATTAGGACCTCAACTCTGACTTGAATCCTCTCAAGGAGATCCCCTTGGCTTCTTCACTGGTAACACGCCTGAAATTTAGGTTTACCGAGAGCAGTTTTTCTTGCACTGCTAATATCATTCAACCAACTTCAGATGTTCTGAGAATATGATTCTGCCACGTGGATTAGAGTGGGAAGAAACGTCAAGCAGAGAAACTAATAAGAAAGCTAATGCAGGAGTCTAGGTGAGGGATGATGAAGCCAGGTACTAAGTGGTAGCTGTGGGTGTGAGTAGAGAGAAGGGGATATATATTAGAGATGCTATAAAGGCAGAAATGATATGATTCGCCAACAGACTTCATATGTGGTGTTAGTCTAAGCAAGGAATTGAGGACGGCACTGAGGTTATGAGCTTTTGTGACCGGGAGGAATGCAGGGCCCTCAATAGTAAAAGGAAAATTGGGAGGAGTAGAAGGTTTGGGAGAAAAAATAATGTGTTCTGTTTTGGGGCATGTTGAGTTTGAGATGCCAATAGGAGATCCAGTTAGAGATGCCCAAAAGGCAACTGGTGATATATTGCACTGGAACTGAGGAGAGATTAGGGATGGATTTTATTATTCATGAATCATCGGCATACAGCTGATCACTGACTACATGGGAGATGATGAGAATAATAAAACTTTGTATTTATACATATCTTGACATAATGCTTTCCCTGAAAGAATATAAGCTCCTTGAGGGTAAGGAGTTTTTTCATTTTGATTTTGGCATTCCTAGCACCTAGTAAAATGTGGCACACACTAGGTGCTTAAATGCTTGTTTAAATGAACATGAATTATGTTTCCTTAAAGGACATGTGGTCGTTCGGATGAAGATAAAATTAATAGAAGAAAAGAAATGCCCTTCATTCCAGAATACTTTTCTGCATATCAAGTGATAACATCTGTACAACCCAGTGGAGCTGCTTATTGGCTCGGGGAGCGGGAGGGAACAGGGGAGGAAAAGAAAATGAATCACGGAAACATGGAAAAATACTTGTTACTAAATTTTTAAAAATAAGTTAAAAAATACTTTTCCTGGGGGCGGCTGGGTAGCTCAGTGGATTGAGAGCCAGGCCTAGAGATGGGAGGTCCTAGGTTCAAATCCGGCCTCAGACACTTCCCAGCTGTGTGACCCTGGGCAAGTCACTTGACCCCCCATTGCCTACCCTTATCACTCTTCCACCTATAAGTCAATACACAGAAGTTAAGGGTTTAAAATAAAAAAATAAAAAAATAAAAAAAAATACTTTTCCTCACTTTGACTTTTCAATGGCTAATACATGGGCCCACCCATTAGTCTGAACTCTAAGCACTTTACTGAGAACCAGAGAAATCTCAGTCATGATTATTTCATGCCAAGAATCTGCTAGCACTAACATGTGTGCTTACTACATTCCTATGAGGTAATTACCATTGATTGTACGAACTATTATTCCTTCTTTATAGCTGGTGAATATGATGCAAAGCTGTGCCAAGTAATTTGTGTATATTGTCTAATGTGACCTGGGCAAAGGAAAGTGGAGAGTTGAGGCAATTATCTGGGTGAGGCAGGCCAATAAAAACAGCGATTGCAGGCCCTCGCCTATCCTCACAAACACACATTACTCTTCAGAGCAGCTCTTCCCATTGATAACTGCCTAAACATCGCTTTCTTTTGTTCTGAGGTAGGCCCGACCAACGATGGGACAGCACTGGCGGCACAGAAACACCAAATCAAGTAATATTTCTGACCGCCAGAGTTTGTCTTCACTTTTCCTACACTCCAAATGGCTAACAGCTTGGTAAATAACAATCAAATAGTTCTCCTATGTCTGCCTTAGGTACGTCTATCAAATCGAGCATTCACCAAACAATTACTGAATACTTAGAGTGGCCGAAGCCCTAGGCCTGGAAGGCTCCGAGGGAGGAAACAGATGACTGAAGAAAGGAAAAGGCCCAGCATACTGAAGGGAGATAAGTCATGTACCCACTAAATATAATACAAAGCATGAAGAGGAGGGACGGATCACTAATCAGAGCAGGCTAGACTGGGACAATTGTATCCTAATTGGTTTCCTGCTTCCAGTCTCTCCCCTCTATAATCTAACTTCCACAGAGCTGCCAAAATAACCATTCCAAGACCAAAATCTAACTAGGTCGCTACCTCACTCAAAAACCTTAGGCAGCTCCTTATTCTCTCCAGGATAAAAATACTGGTCAGAATTTGGGCTTTAGCTGGTGGCAAGAAAATGAGAAATCCCTCGATACGTGAACGTGTTGGGTTTCTTAAAAAAGAAAACATCCAGGAAGATGTCTAGTTGACAACGTTATTTAACTCCTATCTGGAACAATATCTTCATTTTATCATTTACCGTATTTCTGGACCCGGATGAAGAACTGACTCCAAAACGATTTCAAATAATGTGCTTTTTGGTCACTGTTTAAAAGCGGCTCATCATTTTATCCCACACAAGCACAATAAGCTCAAAATAGATTTGTCATCTGAATAGTAAAGCTCACACCTTAAACAAGTCTCATCAGGCATCTTTCATTGGTATTACTACGGCAAGGGTTTCTAACCAAACAAGAGACACAGATATAGCTTTCTTTTGTTTTGAAAACATAAACCAAACATAAAATGAATCATTTCCACTAGTTGAAATTGAAATGCTTTCACAGGAGCAAAATCAGTGCAACTAAGATAAGGAAGAAAGCTATCAGATAGGGGGAAAACTATTTGTATCAAACTGTATCTGATAAAGATCTGACAGCCAAGAGATGTAGAGAACTAACACAAATACATAAGATCAAGAGCCACTCCCCAGTAAATAAATGGCCAAAGGACAGAAAAAGTTCTCAGACAAAAACTGTAAACCATTAATAAGTCTACAAAAAGACCAAGTCAGCGGTAAGAGAAATGAAAACTCAAAGCAACCCTAAAGGCTTCATCTTACACTCAGCAAATTGGCAAAGAGGATAAAAGATGGGAATAGTCAATGTTAGAGGGGTTGTAAAAGATAGGAGTGCTAATTAGAGGAACCGTGAATTAGTTCAACCATTCTGGCCAATCATACTAAGTGACTAAAACGCCCGTACCCTTTGACCCAGAGATCCCACTGCTGAGCATATATCTGAAAGAGGTCAAACCCAGAAACAAAGGCCAGATACATATCAAAATATTGGTGGCTGAAGTAGCCAAGAACTAGAAACAGGGTAGATGCCCACTTATTAGGAAATGGCTAAGCAAATTGTGGTACAGAAATGAAATGAAATATTATTGCACCCCAAAATGATGAATACGAATGAAGAATATTAAGAGAAGCACGGGAATACTTACATGAGCAGATGTGAGTAAAGTAAGCAGAACTGGGATTAGTGAAAAAACACAAGCAAAAGCTAAAAAAAAAAACAAGGAACACTTTTAAATTACAATAAACAAATTTGGCTCCAAAAAGGAAGGCAGAAAATGCACCCTCCTTCCCTTCTGTTGTCGAGGTACAGGACTAGAGAGATGTAGAACCACTCAAGCAATGTCACATCCAGCTGATAGGCTGGCTAGTTTTCCTGTAGCACTTTCCTCTTTCTTTGTTACACAGGATGGCTCTCTGGAGAGAGGAGAGGGGAAGAACATATTTGGAAAATAAGGTATGGAAAAATAAAAGCGACCAATAAAAAATTATTTTTCTAAAAAGTTCACAATAGGGTCTGTATTTTTTTAGAGTTTTCTATTAACATATGTTCTAATACGATCACGGCATTTTCAAAGAGCTTTAATAAGCATTTGAAAAAAAATAATTAGTTTTCAATAACAGTTCCTTTTTATTATTTGGGAAAAGTTCTCCAGTGACTTTTAAGAATCTGCCAAGTGAAATTTTTAAAAATGAAAACAGAGTGTCTATACTGGCCAGAGGCCAAGTAGAATGAAACGCAAATCAAGTCATTGCTATGGGACAAGTCTGACTTGCAGTACTGAGGCAAAGTGATTAAGGATTTCCTTGTGTTTCCTGTTACTTAGCCCTCTCTGATTTGCTCCACCAAAAACAAAACAAAACAAAAAAAAAAACAAGAAATGTGGGGTCTGAGGATGAGGAACTTCAAAGATTTTATCCCATCTTCTTGTAGGCAGGAAATGAAAACAGGTTCTGAAGATAGCAGCGACATTGCTCTCCTAAGACGCCGGTGCTGGGAAGGTTAGCACCCCGAGATTTGATTTTAAGTATCCATAGTTAAACAGAGAGTGACGAAGATCATATTAAAACATCAGCTTATTTGGATGATGCATGACCCATCAACTTTTAAAACTTCTTGTGCAGAATCGAAGGAATACCACCAGATTGATTTGGTTGCGCCAACGTTTACAAACTCTCGGTGCCTGAATCTAATCATTCGTAGGTTTCTCAACCTTTTTTTGTCAGTGTCACAAACAAAAGGGTAATCTTTAAACTACTTTTCTTCTTGGCACACTTCACTAGCCATCTCTCAGTCCAGATGGACATTAAAGAGTTATGCCTCCATATGCGACTGGCTCCTATTCATTCCGTAGCCCTTTTCCCTTTTAAACATTACAACTTTTTCCCCCTCCGTGTTCTGACTCTCTTTTTATAGCTCTCATCTGCATGAAGTACCAATGCCAACAATGACAAAAAAATACTTAATTTATAATAGAACTGGTGAGTCTTTGGTCGGAGAAGTGAGCAGCATCTGTTACAAACACATTTTTCAATGAGGATTTATAAGAGTTAGGAAAAGATGCTCTCCAAATACCTAGTTCTCTTTTATCCCAAGCTTTAAACTCACTCCCCTCAGAAGAGAGGGGAGAAGCTAGAACGGACGATTCGGAACAAAAGAAACCCTTTTCCTTTCATCACCATATATTTTCCATTTCCAAATACCCCAATGATAAAAAACAAACACTGCTCATTTAAAAGAATGTCGTTTAGAACTCGGGCCCTGGACGCTAAGGAGGCCAATTCTTCCAAGCTATATGGTGGAAGTTTAATGTGGACAACTGGCACCCAAGGGCTTATCTAAAACCCCCAACCTCATTTTGCTCTTGAATGAGACTCCAGCCAGGTCCCTAAAGGAACTTTGGCCCATTTTGCTTCACAGCTGCTGGAGGGGTTATTTTTATAGGGCAATTTGTCTCCTGATTTACTACTGTTGTTAAATGGATTCTAAAATTTGCTAAACATTTATGTTTGAAGTTGAGGGCAAAATAGCTCTATTACTGTAGGTTGGGTCTAATAAAATGAAAAATAATCTTTCTCTCCTCTCCCTCCTCCCTCTCAGGGCTTCCTAGCTATTAGCAGCTAAGCAATCCTAGGAAACTCATTCCAAGTACTGGGAAAAGAGGCAGCTTTTTATGTCATGCTCTGATGAGGCTAATTACCAAGCTACTGTTCATTTTCAAACAATTAACTAACTAACTAACTAACTAACTAAAATGGCTACCAAAGAATCATCTCTCCTACATTCCAGCCTGATGACTCTACACCACTATTACCGAAAGGCTGCCCAGTCTCAAATACTGGTGGGTTCGGAAGGCACCATTTTGAGAGAAAAACCACAGACGAGTTCAAGCGAATGGTCTCGTTCTGAGTGATCACTGACAGCCAAGGTCCTGCGCCCTGAGAGCACCGAAATGTTGCGCATTAAAACGAAGAATCCACGTTCGGAAGACTTCAAGTGACATGAGTGAAATAACTTTGGCTTACTTAAGTTCTTATAGCTGATCCCTTTTGGGGAAAAAGCCAATTACAGATCACAGCTGTCTAACCTAATCCCTTTAAATATCACAGAGACAGGAAATAATGTGAACTTGCAATAAAGGACAATTTGAATTGGGTGGAGAAAAAGCTCTGCAGAAAAAGCAAAACAAGGCAAGTGAGAAATGTTTCCAAAGTCAAACAAAGCCTAGTGTTACGTCAGGAAATTAAAATTCCAAAAGCAGCAACCATCTCGTAGTGAGCCAGATTTTCCCAGCATCCACTACTCCCTACTTAAAAATGAAAGCTCACTTTAGAAACTAGGCCCTTGGAGTAACATAGGAAAGGAGAAGAAGAAGAAAAAGAAAAGTTGGGGCTTCAGGATGATCCAGGCATGTTTCCTGAAAACCAGAGGAAAACTGGAGTCTTCAAATCCATCCCTGAGGTTTGGGTCAGGCCTGATATCAGGTGGAGGACCTACAGTGGTTGTCGATCAAAGACTACCCCCGTGTGGGGGCTCTCTAGCAGTCTTGAGGATCTTCAAATGTCCCAAGTTGTATAAGTGGTGATTTTGAGGCTCCTCACTTCTTGGTTCCGTTGAAATGAAGGGTGTCCTAGGTGGCAACCACAGGAGGGTACTGAGATACAATGTTCTCTCCTCATCCGGACCAAATGTTCCTCCAGGGACTGATAAAAACCTTTTCACTGGCAGATTGGGTTCATAAATCCTGTGCCCTAGGAGTGGTCCTAGGGGATTCGAAAACCACTCTAAGGCTCCTCCCTGACCATGACATCATTTTGCATTTAGCAAATGACTACTTCAATGTCTAAGAAATATGTCCGTGTCCAGAAACAGTAGCTAGGAGAGGAACCTAACTGAACAGCTCGGAATCTGTTTAAGAGAGAATGGCTCATTTTCTGCTGACTATGTGGGAAAATGGCTTTATTGAATTTGTTGGTCCTTCTGGAGACAAAAAGATAAACCAATAAAAAGTCTGTATTCCTTCCTCCCGCTCAAATCTTTGTCTCTATTTTTTCTTCTCATTTCCTCCTCCTCCTCCTCCTCACTTCCTGGCTTTCTAACCAATGAGCCTAATTGATCTTGGAAGGGAATGGCTTAAAATGGCGGATGCGTGTCCATTCCGTACTCCTCTCATAAAGCCAAATAGAGGCCATCATGACCCAAAGGCTTATCGAATTGCTACTGGCCCCCATCATCCTTAGGTAGGACACAAAAAGCAGCACACCATCAGCATCAGAAGAGGGATATACTATGTAGGCAGCCCTGGTTTCTGTTCCCACAACCTGGGTCCCACAGACCCACTGCCTGATTTAGGACTCGCAGCTCATACACAGTACTCCTGCGGAATCTGTCTCCATTGGGGGGTACCTATGGCATAAGAGTGGTAATGGGGGTAGCTGGGTAGCTCAGTGGATTGAGAGCCATGCCTAGAGACTGGAGGTCCTAGGTTCAAATCCGGCCTCAGACACTTCCCGGCTGTGTGACCCTGGGCAAGTCACTTGACCCCCATTGCCTACCCTTACCACTCTTCCACCTATAAGTCAATATACAGAAATTAAGGGTTTAAAATAAAAAAAAATAAAAAAAAAATAAAAAAAGAGTGGTAATGACTTGACTATTGAGAGCTCAGCAACCTTCTTCAAATGACTTTACAGATTATACTCCATATATATATATATACATACACACAAAATCGTATTGAAATCCTATGTATTTTGGATCCATTCACTGTTCTTTCGTTTTCCCTTCTGCATGATTTTTGCAGCCAGGTTTTTGTTTTATAGGAGCAGGGAAGAGTGGGTCAGTGCGGAGAGCACTTTGCTCTGTCTTTACCAAGTAGGTGTCAGATAATTAACACCACTATACAATTAACAGGAGTATACACCCTCCATTTTTTTTTATTTTAGACCATGAAAACAATTTTGATTATGGAACAATGAAGGACAGGTGACAGGCCCAGCTGGAAAAAGTACTTTTTCATTTTCCTATGGCCACAAATCAGACATCTTGGGCTCACAGCAGGACAGGCTCCGCTGGCAGTAATTGGCACCATCTGTAGCTGTCAGAGCCCTGGCTGGCATTCCAGCATTTCATCTTTCCAGTCAAGGCATTCATCACTAGTCCAAAACTCAGCCAGCTGACACTGAAAGATTAACTTGCATTGATTTGCTTGGATAAAGTCGCCTGAGCTGCACTGAGTACTGAACATTCCTGTTTAATAGCCAGCCCCATCACAAGATGTTTACAAGGTGATTGTGGACTTAAAGTCTTTTCACCACCATCCTCGTCTTGTATCTAATGTGCTCTCAATAATTATAACTTTGGGAGGAATGAATTAAATGAGAGCAAAATGAGCAGAGCATGGAGTCTCAGCCCAACACAGGGGCCAAGGAGCTACATCCAGGAAAACACATTTCACCATTCTCTCTCTGCCATTCATCTTAACTTAGAACATTTTGTTTGGAGAGGACAGGGGATATTTTTTAAAAGAGTGAACCTTTCCCACGTGCATTTTTGAAAGCATAAATAGTGAGGAGCGGCGTTCTCAGGGTCAGTTCAGAGATGACTTAGATCAGCCTAGCAAATTGGATCCAAAGCAGTGATAGCCTTCAAAACTTGTATAGACCCACAACTTTGTTGGTAAGGGCTCCCTCAATGCAATCTAATAAGCATTGATTAAGAAAGAGCCTACCGTGTGCTAAGCACCATGGTAGGCCCTGAGAATACAAAGGCAGAAAGCCTCTGTACCCAAGGATTAAATACCAGTACAGATTACGACCCCTACAATTTTGTGAACAGTCTTCATAAATTGCTGGGGACAGAAATAAATTCACCATCTGATGTTCCAACCTTTTAGCGTTGAGATTCTCCTAACTTGTCTAGGCTTATCCTATACTCAGATATTTTCCAAGACCCACAGAATTCCCCCAAAACTCCCCTATATTTCTTCATATGCTCTATTTGCGGTCCATCAAACATATATTGCGCCTTACCGCTTTTGAACTTTTATATGTACTGTTTACCTCTCTTGAAATGCTCTATTTACTTCTGCCCAAGAAAATCCTACCCACCCTTCAAGGCTCAGCTTAAATCTCACATTCTTTGGGAAGCTTTCCTTGACCATCTGAGATCATTAATCCCCTCTTCTGCCAAATAGCAATTGTGGCCTGTATTATTTCTAGGAAAATAGTCATTCCCCGCATCGAAGTAATCATGGTAATAAAGAGAACTTAGAAAATTGCATTGTACTGTCAGTGAACTCCAGTTGTGTCTACTACAGAATCCTATCTTTGTAATTCCAACATTTCCCCAGTGATTCTGCAGGGATATGAATCATGCAATATGAACATCTCTGAAAAATAAGAACTGCATAGAACCCAAAGGAAACAGGGGAGTCATTACTACCGATAGGTGAATAGGTTATAATCTATTCCCCAAAATGAGGTGCTTTCAGGAAGCAAAGTAATATACATCATAAAGAGCACATATAATCAGAAATGGTGGATCATGGATGTGGAGAGAGAAGAATATGCTAGACTAATGACCCAAATGACATTCTGGTAGTGAGAGGAATATTCTGAAACCGGAAGAAGGCTTTAGTGGATCATCTATAGAAGGGTTTGATAAGGATTAGAGTAGATAAGAATATGCGGATGAGTTGTGTTTTGCAATGAAAAAGGGAGTACCTATGTCAGAGAAATCACAAGATTTTTAAATATGTCAACAAAACTTATTATTCCTTTCTACATATTACCATCAAAATCCAGGAGGAAGGGGACAGCTGGGTTGCTCAGTGGATCGAGAGCCAGGTCTAGAGACGGGAGGTCCTAGGTTCCAATCTGGCCTCAGACACTTCTCAGCTGGGTGAACCCTGGGCAAGTCACTTCATCCCCATTGCCTAGCCCTTACCACTCTTCTGGCCTTGGAGCCAATACACGGTATTGACTCCAAGATGGAAGGTAAGAGTTTTAAAAAAAATCCAGGAGGAAGAGATAAGAAAAGAAAGCACATTTAATGTGACAAAGAAGTACAGTACATATCTGGTATTTAACCTAATTAGGCATTCTCAAGATGGCTAAATCCAACTGTAGAACAATTTCTGCAGAAATAAAAGAAAACTTTAGTAATTGGAGAATCAATGTCCATGTATTGACCATGCCAATATAGTAAAAATGACACTACCCAAATTATTACAGATGTCATGTTATACTAATCAAATTACCAAAGAATATTTTAGAATTAGATCGGATCATAACAAAAAACAATTGGAGTAACAAAAGGTCAAGTATATGAAAGGATATCCTGAAAAAGCAGAGAGATTTGATTATCCCTCCCAGTATACTAAAAGGTAGTGATCATCAAATTACCCACTAATGAATAAAAAAATTAAAAAATAATACTTTGGAATCAGTAAGACAAACCACATCTTGCATGTTCTCAGGAAGACAGGGCCTGATAAAGCCAAGACTACAAACTATGGGGGAAGGGACTTGATTTATTCAACAAGGGCTGCTTCAAAAACTGGAAAACAGTTTGGTACATGTAAGTCAAAATCAACATTCTTATGCTTTATACTAAACTAATCTCCAAATGCAAAAATGATCTAAATTTAAAAAGTCACACCATAAAAATTGAGAACAGATGGCTACATCTCTCACAATTATGGATAGGAGGAAATTCCTAGCCAGACACAATACAGAAGAAAACACGAAAGCCAAAATAGAGATCTCTATTATATAAAATTAAAAAGCTTTTGCAAAAACAAAATCAATGCAGCTAGAACCTAAATAAGACATATAGCTTGGGGGAGGGGGATACAGAATATTTCATCTTTTACTTTATTAAAGAAGTGATTTTACATTATATAGTTCTGGCCAAATCTTTCTAGGTATTTGGTAAGTGTTAAATTTTACAACCTACGGTGGTGATATGTTTCACAGTTTCCAGCACTTCCTTGCAAAGTCTGTATATTATCATTAGCATTATTAGTGATGTTCCCATTTTTCTCAGCTTTGTCAATAGAGTACAGCTAGAAATGGTCCTAGGGCAAGTCAAAATCTTGCTATTACTATTTCATATTTAGTTTTCTGCCAATTATAGCACAGATGGATAAAATAACTGCTTTCTGTGACTGACTACAAGATCTGGGATATAAACTCATCTTGTCATTTTCCTGAAAGCATCTTCATAACAGTTCCAGTAGCTCAGAGGATGATGGAGATGATATATACCACATCCTGTTTCCACATGGTTTTGATTTCTTCTGCTAAATCTCTATACCAGAAAGCTTTTGATTCCATGTGGCTTGGAGATTTAGAGTATTTGATCTGTCAACAACTATTAAAAACATTATTCCTACCCAAGGAACCTAATAATATATTCCTATTCTCAGTCATTACTTCTGATAGGTAAAGTAATGACTATTTGTTACACAAGTATTACTATCGACGTTCTGCCTGTTTATCATGTTCTCAGTCTTTTTGGTCTGCTTTGGAAATCAAGTGTTAATCATTCTAATAGCTGCGTTAGGGTGATAGGCTCTGAGTTTTGTTAATATTATAGAGTTTTTTGTTAAGGAACGTTCAAAATCTTTCACGGCCCATTTAACAGTTTTGAGGTGTTCATTAAGGCTGGTAATGCATTTATATAGCTTGCTTTAAATATATTTTTTCCACTGAGTTCTGGTTTTAGGATGCCAAGAAACCTCTTAACATAGCAATCTACCCTCTTTATCATGTTAGCTTATGCTCTATGCATCTTGTCTGCAGAATACCTAGGAATTTATTACTCTCACCTGAAGATTTCATTTCAATGTAACCTTTGGATTCCATTTCACAGACTCCAGGTTAAGGACCCCGGCTCTAAGATATTAACATAATTACTGATCTAACTAGAGCACAGTTTGCCAAAACTGCAAGTTTCCTGCTAGCCTTTCACAATTATCATAATGGCTTTAGGGTACTTAGAGTTCTCATGGTCCATCTCTCTAGCTGGCATTCCCCTACTTTGCCATTACACACCTCATTCCTCCCCCCAGGGGCATAGATGATAGCTATGGCTTTTATTATTACAATCAGAATATTATTTTCATCTCTTTCAGTGGACTTCACATAGAAATGGTCCTAGGAGATATCATTTCAGTTCAGTCTTTTTTTCAGCTGTCTTCATCTCTTCATGACCGCATTGGAAGTTTTCTTGGCAAAGACAATAGAGTGGTTTGCCATTTCCTTCTCCAGTTTACTTTAATGATGAGGAACTGAGGCAAACTGCGCTAAGTGATTTGCCCAGGGTCACATAGCTAGTGTCTGAGGTCAGAATTGAATTGAGGTCTTCCAGACTCCAGGCCCAGTACTTGATCCATCTTGTTGCTCAACATATTTGGTTTCCTCTAAACCCTATGTATTTTAATGTATTTAAAAACTTCCTGAGAAAGGAGGGCTACACACTTCACCAGGCTGCCAAAGGTGATCCAGTACACACAAAAAGATTAAGAAGTCTTGCTCTATGAAATATAAACTCTTCTGTTTGGTATATAAACCTCTTCTCAATGTAACCCTTTCCTGTCTTTCCAGTCTAACTACGCATGCCTCCCCTCCACGAACTCTATGGTGTAAACCTACCGACCTGCTACTACTGACACATAATGTTCCATATCCTAGCTCTCTGCCTTTGTACTGGCTGCCCCCGTCCTTGGAATGCTCTTTCTTTTCAACTCTGCCCGTCGGCGGGCCTGGCTTCCTTAAAGACTCATTGCGAATTCTACTTTTTGTAGTATACCTTTCTCAGGCCCGAAGATGCTACTGCCTTCTCCTTTTAGGTTGCTCTGGATCTACTCTAAATGAATGAGGCATTTATTAAATGCTTACTATGTGCAAAGTACTGTACAAATAGAAAAGAAAGATGGCCCCCATTTTCAAAGAGTTTGCATTCTAAAGATGGAGCCAAGACATATTGGAGGTTTAAGCTACAAGTCAGATGGAAAAGTCCTACGTCCCTGAGCGTACAGCAGCAAAGCTGACATAGTAGACCCACTGATTACAGTTGTACATCAGAAACTTGATCTTTGTCTAGGCCAGGCAATTGATAGGAAATAAATCCCTATTGTACAAACATAACTCTTAAAATATCCTGGAGAATTTAACCAGTAAACTGAATTGAAACTAGACTATTATTACAGACTGAACCGTTGCCTACAATTTTCCAGACATTACATTAACCTATAAAAATGTAAAAATAATACTTTAAATAGATGTTGCCATACCAAATATGTATAATCTCTATAATACATGAACCAAAAGCTTTCACTCTATCAAGATCTAGCGGAAGGGATCAGAATCATGTGGACACGAGAGGAGGATATAGCTCTTACCTGGCTCTTACTGGCGTTACACTGAGGATGATTTCGTAAAGCTTCCATGCTAACATTTTTAGTCAGCTCCAACATCATCTGTGCAGTAGTCCACAAAATAATTGATCAATCAACAAGCAGTAGGTGCTAATGTTTTGTAGTTTGCGGTTAGTATTGTGATGTCTGGTTCCTTGCATAATCTACACTAGTCACTAACTCCAGGCCCCTTAAGGATAAACCCTCTGTGGTTTCTGGTGGCAAGGACCAGGGGCTGAATTGTCACTATAAATCCCCTCGCCCCCATGAACAAAACTGCATGAGTCAGCTTTTTTGTTTGATGCTTCCTTGTTGACACATCTTTGATAAATTCATGCCTAGGGAGGGGCGTTTAGATTCCATTCTTGTATCTTCACTGTTTCTCAAGCTCCAGCTGGAAACAACCGATCTTCACGTACGTTAGACAAATCCGACGGAGCAGAGCTGTTTTCAGTCTTTAATTTATTACTTGGTAGGGTGCTGGCTGCTTATTCCTTCAATAAGTCTGATTGTTGACTAGCTTATCGTGTGAATTAAGAACGTGTACAATCCCTCTGCTTCTTTTTGGTGGAATAAGTGTTCATCTTTCTATAGCTGGAACTTTTGGGGTTTCATCACAGTATAGAGCAGCAGTTCCCAAACTTTTTTGGCCTACTGCCCCCCTTTCCAGAAAAAAATATTACTTAGCCCCTTGGAAATTATTATTTTTCTAAATTTTAATAGCAATTAATAGGAAAGATAAATGCACCTGTGGCCATCACCGCCTTCCTGGATCGCTGCAGCACCCACCAGGGGGCGGTGGTGCCCACTTTGGGAATCACTGGTCTAGAGGAAAGTTTCAGTTATTACAGCAGACCATAATCCACAGCCAGTTCTATCAAGGTGAAAAGGATGCAAGTTAGGCATCCAGTAACATACTGAATCTCTTCGTGGAGGACCACCATAGTCTTACTACTGGGAATAATCATCAGTAGGAAGGAGGCTGGCCACTAGGTGAGATTCTGGTGTTTGGCTTTAATTTGATTTTTAGCTGAGACAATTAACGAAGAGGAAGAGGGTGAGGATAACGATGGCAAGGATGATGGTGTTACCGGTCAAATGACATCAAGATTGTAGGAAATACAGAATGATGGCAAATAACACAGTGATGTAGAGGGAAGCAATCAGTTGCCGCCTTCTCTTTGGGCTTATGAAAACAATGCATATCTATTTCAGTCACCAAATGCAATGACTGGAGCTTCCCCTGGAAAGCTAAGCTAGTGATAAATTGTAAGTCTCACTTAAGTTGTCACCCTCTTACTTGACAATGTAAATAAAATGTTCTTCTGTGAATGGAGATGTGGGAGTAGAGATAACATGACAAATAGATGTTTATACACTTATTATCCAATATTACTAACAAATATGTTTCAGCCATCTTTGGAGAGTAATTGATGGCAGCATTAATGCTTAATTTGGTACATGATATCAAATACATTTCCAACACTCACATTTGCTATTATTCTTACAGCCATTATCGCCATTATGAATAGCACACACTTAGCAAGTATATACATTGTGCTCATAAACCCAAGATGGAAAAAGCACGAAGGTACTGACAACACATACAGGATCCAAGAAGGAAAAGCAGGAAGGGACTGACAAGACTTCGGGGGTAAAAGATTAAATAGATTCACATAACATGACTGCTTATGTGGGAAATTGCTTATGTGGGTGGGAAGCTTGTTTAAAGCATTTGCGAAAACCGGAGCTGCATCTCCTGCAATCATGTAGGATCTCTTATTTTACAGACAAGGAAACTAAACTCCCAGAGATGAAATGACAAGCTACAAAAGTAGTTAAATTGACAAAGAGTGCCTTCGAACCCAAGCCCTAAAACTCCATCTTTTCCAACGTCCCTTCTCATACCTCGACACAGACAATTCTCCAAATACTTCCCCCACTTTCCAGTAGAATTATGGCTCAGGAGCCATTTCAGTCCGAAGCTGGCCAATAGATGCCAATGATACGGACCCTTTCAGTGAGTGAGGTTCAAAACCTCAGTGACATCTACTACACCTCGCTCTCCTTCACCTCCCACGTCCAATCAAGAGACACGATTTGTTGATTCCCATGTCACATATGTTCCTTTCTTTCCACTCATTTGGCCGCTGACCTAGTTAAGGCTCTTATCACCTCTGACCTGGGTTGCTGCAATAGCCTAATTGGTCTCTAGGCATCAAAGCTCATCCTCCACACAGCTGTCAGTGATTTTCCTAACATACATGCCAAATCCTGCTACTGCCTTACTCCAGAAATTCCAGTTGCTTCTAGGATAAAATCAAATCCCTCTAGTTCCCACTTAAATCTCTTCACGGTCTTGCTCCAGGACACCTGAGGATACATTACCCTCCTCCACTCACTCTAGGGCATATATGTAGGGGCCTAATTGTTTTTCCTCACATCAAATTTCTACTAAACATCTCTGCATTGGATGTTTTCTTCTCTCACCCTTGACATCCTCTTCTTAGAATCCCAAGCTTCCTTCAGTCAAAACCCTTGAGACCTAAATGTCCCCTTCTTTAGAATGAGAGATTTGGTTTAGATAGATTCTAAAATCTCTTCCATTTCTAAATCCTATGAACCTGTGAGCAGATTGCTCTCCAAGTCTCACTTTTCTCATCTATAAAGGACAGAAGGCTAGACTAGTTGCTCTTTCACGCTAGAGGGTCTCTTACACTGGATATAATGAAAAGAATGGTCTCAGAGTCAGATTATCCTAGTTCTGATCCAGACTCAGACACTTGCTAGCCGCCTTTGGGCCTAAGTTGCAAGAAGTGACACATAGCATGTTAAAGGAAACTCACAAAGGTACCGTTCACTTGAAAAGGTTTGAAAACATGTTAACTGGATGAAAGAAATGCTATGTGCACTCCACTGTGTACGCTAGATGTGTTCCTGAGAAATAAATCCCATTTTAAATGTGCTACAGTATTTGCCCCTCTAAAGAAAACCTCTGATGAAGTCCTTTGTAAAGCAAAAGATCCAATTCACATATATTGGGTCTAATGGAAGTGGGGTGCATCTACGGGGAAACATGGAGCAGAGAGAAAGTAGCTACGCAAAGGGGTGGGAATGCCCTACTCTATTAACTTTGTTAATAACCTTGCAGAGCATGGAGTACCTGAGAGACTATTGGGCAGAGAATCGCAAGACTAGTGTTCAAGTTCCAACCCAGCTTCTAAAAAACCTCATGACCCTGAGTTTCGATTTCTCCATCTGCCAAAAAGGAAAAATGACACCCGTCCAACTGATCTCACAGGACTGTGGAGAGGAGCAGATGAGATCAAAACTATGGAAGGGCTTTGGAGCCCTTTCACATTATAAAAATGTACAGTATTATTAGTATTAGCCTTGACCGATGATTATTCTTCAGTCACAGAGTAATAGCTTCTGGAGTCACAATGCTGTGACCGAAAGAGCACATATTAAAAGTCAGGGGACGTTGGCTCTAATGCTGTGTCTGCTACATACTAACTGGGCGACCTGGACAAGTCCCTTTCCCTCTCTGGGTTTCAGTTTCCTCATCCCTATAAGGACGGGCCTGAATTTGATTATCTTGAAGGTCCCTTCCAGGATTAACATCCTCTGAGCCTCTCTCTAGTTCCGCTTCCTGCTCTGTCTTCCAAATGATGGGAATGGCTCAGCAGACCACAAAGCTGCTTTCCATTCTGGATAATTGGGAACTGGCTACATAGATGGAAAAATCAATTCAATTCACCAAACATTTACTAGGTAGCGAATATGTACTTGTTATGACACTAGATACAAAACCAAAAATGGCACAGTTCCTACCCTCGAGGAGCTTATGTTCTATTGGCTAACAACTAAAAGGAGCCATCTCCCAGGGACAGAAATCCCTCTCCGTAAATATAGGGTGATAAAGAGCCCTAAGTAACAACAGCCTTTGTAAAATGATCCACCTAGTTATATGCCCTTAAAAATAAACACTGGCATGGGCTGGGTTGGGAGGATGTTGCAACTCAGGACAAACGTGCTCGAAGTAAAGGATGTCATTGAGGAAAGGAATAAGGAAAAAAATGGGGATGGGGTGATGATCTGGTAAGAGAGAGGGATAATGATGGACAGTCTATGTGTGCTCCTCTGACAGCCTTACAACATCAAAATAAAATCCTCTGGAACATTGACTAGAATCCTGTGGTGCACTAACAGGAGGGCATGGACAAGAGGTACATAGGATGAGCAGGACGAATAGGTTGTAAGCGGTATCCTTGGAAGAAATAACCAGATTAATGACATCAAAGGTCCACAGGAGGGCTCTGACCATGTCAATATTTATGTTTCGGAGTATTCTCCGAGGAAATCCCATTCTTGTCTCCCATATCCTCACCCCGCACAATAACTGTCAATATGTATATGAGATACCTACCCATCCATTTCAAAACAACAACGAAACCCACTCCATGCCTGACTTTCCTAGTGCTGCAACAATGAATGATATTTACTTAGTTCTTAAAGCCACGTAGAGCATGTCAACAAGTTCAGTTAAAAGTATCACAGAAGTGGGAAGCTTTTTCAGAAAGTTTCACGAAGTCCGATGTGTTTTACAGGACTTAAGGCACATGACTTGAAGATTTTTATATCACTGCAGCAAGTACTCCGGGGATGTCCTGACCCATTTGAAATTGTCTTGGCTGCAGTATTACCTGGGTCGCAATTGCTGGCAGCAGATATATCAATGAGATTGTTGGGATTTACTCCTTAGGGACGTGGTCATTCTTAGATGCCCACCTTGACGGTAGAGAATTGGCTACTTCAGTTTGATTTCCCAAAGCAGAGCAAATAATCAATGAATGAACCTTCCAAAGTTGTTTTTTATCCTTTGGTGGAGTTAAGGTGGGGATGATCTCATCACCTGCAATTCAGCTTTGGATTTAATCAGTAGCCTAAGAGTCACTGGTGTCTCTTTATTGGAACCAGGGATATGAAAATAATTTTTAATTATTCAAAATCAGATTTACTTTTACAGCAGGGCAAGCTTGCCCCAACACTGGAGGCACTCCCTTTAGGAGACACATTTCATGGTTGGCTTTATCTAAAGCTCAGGATAGTAAACATGGGTTCAATCACTCTTCTGGAATTCTGACGCATCTGGAGTAGACTAATTATTGAAGTTCATAGAAATGAACCTCCTGAAACCCTATAAGATTCTAAAGCCCCTTCACAATATTCCAAGAAAATATTTAGGCTATTCTGTTTAATTTTAGTCATATATTATATAACTTATTATGTAATATTATTATAACATATAATAATATAATATATATTATAAATTTAGTCATATATATACATATATACATGTATATATAAATAAATGAATATATAGCCATATATACACATTTATCATTCTTTAACTTTTTGAAAATTTATGACATGATTAAGTATAACTCTTCTCACTTAAATAGAAAACCTTCAAATCTAAGAACACTGGATGAGAGAGGCAAATATATGGTCTTTTTTTTTAAGTTTATTTTTTTTAAACCCTCACCTTCCATCTTGGAGTCAATACTGTGTATTGGTTCCAAGGCAGAAGAGTGGTAAGGGTAGGCAATGGGGATCAAGTGACTCGCCCAGGGTCACACAGCTGGGAAGTGTCTGAGGCCAGATTTGAACCTAGGACCTCCCGTCTCTAGGCCTGACTCTCAATCCACTGAGCCACCCAGCTGCCCCCCAATATATGGTCTTTTAAAAGAAGGGTGGTTTCTTATCCTCACTATCATATACTGTATCCAGCATAGCATCTTACACAATGTGGTGACAGCAAACACTTGTTGAGGGAATGAATGCAAGTAATGAGATAAGAAGAGATCACCTTTAAAAAGAAGAATATTTTCGGACCCACTAAATTTCTGCTTGAGTTCTTGAAAAACGGAAATATTTATCACTGATTTGGGGTAAGTGGGGGACAGTGGGAGTGAAAACTCTTGTTCATCTTTCAGGAAAAGACTTCTAACAAACCTTGCAGAGGGAAGGCTAGTGACAGTATAATCTTTTAGAGTTCCTTAAAGGTCTCCTCTCCAGGAACACTTGTCCTTTTCTCCTGTCTATCTTAAGAAACATGATCTCCAAGAGTATATGGATACATTCCAAGCAATGTTTGGGTATGTTGTTGTTTTTTTTTTTAATGAGCCAAATTTGTTAAAAATCAGATTGAATTTTTAAAAGCAATAACATTACAACCCTTGAAAACATCTGCTTTGCTCTCAAGTTTATATTATTTTTAAATTCATAAATGAGAATTCTATTTAGACATCGTCCCAGGTCTATGGACTCCTGACCTCAAGGACAAATTAAGTTGCTTCATTTCCCTGTCCTAGATCTGGCTATTTAACAAATGCTAGAACAAAGATTTTGGTTGAACCAAATGGTAACAAATTGAGCTAATGATCCTAATTCTCCAAAATGGATAGAAACTTCCCCACTCACTTCCCAGATATGCTCAAAACAGTCTTTAGCACAAATCCTATGAACTTTTCGAGGGAAATGGGGGAAGAATCTATTTTCGGGACCCAACTTCTTGCAAATTTCCTCTGAAAAGCTAACTTACAGTCACTCTGATTATGCAGGAATCTCAGAATACATTTACTAGAAAATTCATTATATGAAACATTTATCCCATGAATAAATTAGAGACTGAAATACAGAGCAATAAAACTTTCGCTGCTAGAAGGATTTTTATGGGAGAAATAATGGGAAAATTAGTAACATCAAATATGATTCTCCTTAACCCAGAGTAGTACCACACACAATTATTTTGACACGGTCTGCCATACATCATAATGTAGATATTCACATAATACCACAGAACAGAATTGTACCAGTTTGATTCCAAATTCAGAAATACAGGAGGAAGAAGTTGGCTTTGTGAAAAGGTAGTATCTCTTTTATAAAATGACTCTGTTGCTATTCCAAATGGGATTATAGGTGACTTTCAATGGAAGAAATGGAGTAAAACTGGTCAACTTACAAGGCAGCCTCTTCTCCATCACGGTTTGATCTAGTTGCATGTGCCACAAAATAGGCAAATAAAACTGTTTAGCAACTGCTGGGGTTATTACACTGAAACGTGCCTTACTCTGTGCTGTTTCTTAAAGGAGCAACTCTTTACCATGAAAAGAGGTCTCTAAATTAAACTACCTACAAAAACTGCTTTGAGTGAGAAGAGTGAATAAGATGGCATTGTTATTTCTAAGATATATAGTGAGTGTAATCGTTTAACCAATTGGCCTGAATCTTGAGTCTCTTTCCGTGGAACCGCGAAGGTTTCATGGCATGATAGTGTGTGAGATATGCCTGAAAAAGGGATTGGATGGCATCCTCTGAGAGCAGATAAAACAACTTGTTAACCTTGAAAAACATACGCATAAAACTACTGGGCAAGTCCCCTGTAGGGAAAAAAATGGTTTTTGTAAAAACCCAACACAATTTTCTAAGGTTCTTAGCTTAGTTCATTTACCTCTTAAGAGAGCTCGATATTCACAAGGCCCTAAGAATCTAAATTAATTCATTTACCAAGGCAGAAAACTGAAGATTTCAAATCTAATTCCCTTATCTTCCCTTTCTTTACAATAAAGAAGAGAGAAAAAAATCACCAGTTTTTAGATTACTTCATTTCTTCGTGTCTGTGTTTCGGGAGTTCACTTTTTGCTTAGACCTCATATTTTTTTCTTATGTAGATGTCATTTGCAGAGCATAACTTGATCGAGCTCACGATTATCATTAGGAGTTCTGGGTTCTAGTTCCAACCATGCCATAAACTATCAGAGTGACTACAGGCAAATCACTTCTTTTTTCCTAAACCTCAGTTTTCCCATATGTGAAACGAAAAAGTTGGACTAGAAGATCCATAAGATCCCTTCTCTTTCCAACAGTCTCATAAAGTCACTCTTTTATCATCCCTATCAATGACTAATTGGAGACGATTAATTAGCTGGAGACAATCGACAGAGAGTTGAATCTTGCATTTGTCTACTCAGTGTGTGGCATAAGTTGGTGTTTAATAAATGCTTGCTCATTTACTGAGTTGAGATTTCAGATTTAAGTGTACAGACTCCAGGCTTCAGTGTTTTAAGTTCTTTATTTATAATGTTTATTAAACGCAATCAGCTCAGCTCATACCACATATGCTACAAGATACCTTAAGAAATGATCAGGTTCAATGCCTTGAGATGTCTAGTAGTATTAGTATTTCCATTTGACCAATGAGTCAAGCTGAGGCCTAGAAAGATGGAGCAGCCTCTGTGAGGTTACAGAATGAGTAGTATTTTCCAAGCTCCGTCGGTTAGCAAACATTTATGAAGTGCCTACTGCATTCTGCGGAAAGCACTAGGGATAGAAATGTTTTAAAACGGCTATGAGTAGACGCCTGACAATTCAGGGCATCCAATAAAGAGCTTGTCTGCTCATCCTACCTCTCTTTTGTTCGATTCCCGTTCGCTATCCTGCCCAGCTATCAGACAACACGGGATAAATCTAAGTGCATCAACCGGGGCCCTCTCACAGTTCTCTCTACCTTTTAGTCAGTCGATAACCATTTGCGAAGGGCATACTATGTGCTAGAAACTGTGCTAAGCACTGGGATTACAAAGAAAGGCAAAAGACTGCCCATTCTAGCTACCAGGCTAACGTAGGGGAAAACATGCCAACGATGGTGCACAAACTATGAGACAGAATTAATTGGAGACAATCGATAGAGAGTTGAATCTTTGGATGCTGACCTTGGTCTGTCTGTCTCTGTTCCTATGGTTTGGCTGAAACCCCAGATTCTGACCTCAACTTCTCCCTCAGAATTTATAATGATCGCACAGCCCTCTCTCTTTCTTTATTAAATGACCCACTGGATACAAGGGTACTTCTTCTATTTATCTGCTCCCACCCTGCTTGGCTAACTTGGCTCATAGGCCTCAAAGCCTAACTTATGCCAATACCAACATCCTCATGGACCTAGAGAGCTGTGCTCTGAATGCATTTCAGGTGCTTTCCTGAGTGCCCTGGGCAAAGCACCTGATTGCAAAAATGCTAGCTGACCTCTTTGGACAATGGTTTTGACCCATTCTTCCCAGACTCTCATTTTCCAAGATAAAGAGATTCTCTAAGGGTACCCCACCCAATGGAGTTGGAAGCATACTGGACTGGGAGTCAGGTGACCTGATTTGGAATCCTGGCTCTTCCATTGACTGGTCATGTGACCCTGAACAAATCTCTTTAACCTCCTCATCTTCAAAGGCCTCCTCTGTAAAAATGAGGCTAGTAATTGACGCATTCCCTATATCCAAGGATTTTAAGGCTCAAATGCATGGAAAGCACTTTGGAAATTATCAAGTAGCAGCAGTCTGGGGCAGAAGGCAGGTAAGGATGCCCCTTAAGCAGAAAAAATATGATTAGCCTCTGAGATATTTTTTTTATTACAAGTAGAGCGTCTTTCAGTCGGCCTCGGGGGGGGGGGGGAAACTATTTGTAAACCAGGATGGCTGCTCAGAACCTGGACAACCTGACAAAGCTGGAGGCAGAAATGAGGATGCTCACCAACTTGTCCACCTATGGGAAAAGAATAATCTTTGATTTTCATGCAAACATCTGCAGATGGATTTATGGGTACTTCCAGCCCAAATTGGCTGAAGATTCCTTCTCAACCAGTATTCAGAAATGAGCTCTTTCAAGTGGCCGTTCTCATTCATGAGCTGTGGAACAAAGCCTGGCTAATCAGCAAGAAAGCAGATCTGTGAACACATGAGGCTGTCCTCTTTGCAAACAAGCACTCCCTCCTTAGTCTTCTGATCCCTTTAAAAGAGAGAGTGAAAGGGCAGCTGGGATTGGGCTGGGCTTCCTTACAGCAGTGACATGCTCCCTGGCTTTTGCCAGAATGGGCTCTGGGTGTCAAATGAGGAGAATGCTGTAAATCTGTCGCCAAAAGGCACTCTAGTTGCCTCTGGATAAAAGCTTGGCATGACCAGCGCACGGGTCTTGCTTCTTGTATCAGGAATGTGCTATGGCATGTGGGCAGCAGCAGCGTTTTAATTGGATTACTTTAGCACCCCAGGTAGCTTTTAGGATAAGAGTAACGCTGATTATTTCATCAACAGGAAGAGAGAGAACATGAGCCCTTTGTAGGAGGCTATAAACACTTCTTCCCCCTTACCTTTAAGAGGACAAGGCACAAGGAAACATACAAATGCTCACCATATTGTTTAAATGCTGGACAAGGTCTAAATTGAACTTCTATCTCCTATGGTATTTTGGGAAACCGTTTGTAGCAGGGCCACCAGTTGCCCTTACTTTGAAGAAATGAGACAGCACGGTTAAATGGAGGGGCGCCCATCGGACAATATCAAAATACGCCAAATCAATCAACCCATGGGGGCAAGCAGCCACATTTTCTGAGAAAGCATCTCTATCGATAACTTGTATCTGTGCCACTGGGGTGACTCCACCGTGCTACATATAACCATTTATCAGTGGTTATGCAAATAAAAGGCCTACTCTCCAATGGCAGCCATATTATCTAGATTTTAAACAAATAACCTGATGAGATCTAGTTTTCCACCCTCTGGGAAGTCATATGCAGGATAGCAGAAGGGAGACTTAAGAGCCAAAAAACTTAGGTGTAAATGCTGCCTTAGACCCTTGCTAACTAAAAAGACCCAGGCAAAGATTCCTGGTGACTCAGTTTCTCATCCAGGAAATGGGGAGATAATACCTGTGATTCCTGGCAGTGTTGTCATGAAGCAAGAGCTTTGCAAATCATCAAGTAATAGTGAATTTTATACCAAATCTGCTTACAGTTATACTATGTGAAACAAATATTATTACAGATGAACACACTGGTATAAGAAGATATGATTTCTCTTTCTGAATGAAGGAATTTTATCCACCTTTTAAAAAAAAAGAATGATCTTGTATGAATCAAATCATTTTCTGACATAACACAGGGCAGAAATTTGGCATCCGCTTGCAAACTGGGCCTCCCTACCAAAAGATTTTCATACACCATTTGTTACCAGTCTGAGGGAGGGCAGGAAATTTGCATGGATTTGAAAAATAATATTTTAAAAGCAACAGGAAACACTGCCAGGTAATCTAAAGTCAGATTTAAATACCTTGACACAGTTCATTTAGATGATTTTATGTACTGTTTTGTCTGTCTCTCCCCGACTGATTTTACTCTGTGATAAAACAATTGATTTCAATATTTCTATAAATATTGGCAGCTGCCAGCCATGATTCTCTTCGTGACTCATGTAAAATAGTCCAGGAGCTGCCACAAGTTTGCCAGAATTTCTGAGCAAGCCTGCAGGGGCTTATTTACCAGCAATAGCATCGAAAGCAAACCATTCATTGTGGCTTCACGGAGAGGAAAAAATGAGGACTCTTATTTTTTTCTCCACAAACCCCAGCTCTGATGTAAACTAATGTCTGCCCTTTTCGAGTATAATTTGATATAAAGTCACTTTTGTTTAAAATGTCCTATTAAGGGCCATTGCTAATCTCATGGGCCTGGACTGCCATACGAGGGAGTGGAATGACTGGCCCAATTCTGCTGCCACGTGGATTTCACCTAACTTATGTGTGTTTGGAGGATGGGGATGGGGCCACGACATAAACTAGTGCTTTCGGAATGGCGAGCCACTGTCACTCGGAGATATCTGGGAGGACTTTCACGTGACAATCCTATTAATGTAGAAACAGTCGTGGAAATTGAAGAAAGGCACTGCCGATGTAACCAGAGGAAGGCCAGGGCACAGAGACTACAGCAAGGTCTTCATTAGTGAAATAATGAACCTTCCTGAAGTGGTGGCATTACTTAAATTTGCACCTTGTATTTCCATCGGCTGAAACCATTTACCAGAATTATACTTTGAAGAGAGCAGATCTGAATGCGTGTGCCACTTCAGGAGCTTCGCTATTCACACCAATTGGGACCTAGGCGATCAAAGGCAGCCTTTGGTTTAAGAAAAGTCAAAAGCTTGCATTTAGACAGCACTTAAAGCTTTGCAAAGCCATTAATAATTATCATCTCATTTCCCCCCGCAACTACCCTGGGAGAAGCTAACTGGTATGATGATTTCCATTTTACAATGAGGAAAACTCAAGATGAAAGGGATTAAGTAACTTGCCCAGGGTCACACAGCTAGTAAGCGTCAAAGACAAGACTCGAACTCAGGTTTTTCCTGACTTCGGGTCCAATGGTACGTCCGCTACGCAGTCTAGCTGTCTCCTTTAAAGAAAAAGTCAAGCTGAATGAGAGCTATTGATTCCTTTGAAAGGAAAAATCAGATGCTGATAAACATGCTTTGAGACATATTTAGATAGAATCTTATTGCACTAATAGGACTCAATGAGTCTTGTTAGGTTTGCTTTGTATCAAATACGTAGGGAACAGAGGACATAAGCAAGATAAACCTTTGGTCTTTTTTTTGTTTTGTTTTTGTTTTTAAACCCTTGTACTTCAGTGTATTGTCTCATAGGTGGAAGATTGGTAAGGGTGGGCAATGGGGGTCAAGTGACTTGCCCAGGGTCACCCAGCTGGGAAGTGGCTGAGGCCGGGTTTGAACCTAGGACCTCCTGTCTCTAGGCCTGACTCTCACTCCACTGAGCTACCCAGCTGCCCCCCTTTGGTCTTTTTAAAAAAAAAATTTTTTTTAACCCTTTGGTCTTTCAATATTTTCTGGGAGGGAATACATAAAACTTACTTTGCTCTTTTTGCCATTTTCAATATAATAAATCTGCGTCAGGGTGTTTAGAGTTAAAAAAAATAAATTTGGTTACATTTACATACAAGAAGTAATGCTGAACTAGAGTGGAACTCTGATGATTGTTGAACATGCAAAAAAGAACATGTGATATCCACATGGAGAACAAATGAATCCATTATGAGTGTGCCTTTCCAGCAGTAGCAAATGAATTCATAATGATGCCACATTTAAAAGCCAATGAAACCCAAATATATGTGTATTACAATATCTGTACACAGTTTCTACTCATCATTTACTAACCTTCTATCACAAACCCTTTTTCGGAGTAGCTTACTTGGAAACCGAGTTTGATCATTATAAATGGAGTCACATGTAAATCAGAAAGACAGAGATGATCAATTTCATGGATTGGGCATGGCAAAAATGGAAAATTTCACAGCAAGCTGGAGAATAATAATCAGATACGCAATCACAAAGAAAGCCAATTTTGCTGCTAAGTCAATTAGATTTCAGAGTTCACGATGAACATGAACAGTTATCACGAGGTTTTGAAAAGACCTCGGGATTGCTGTATACCAAAGTGGAGTCTGAACATCTTTCCTCCAAGCAAAGGAACATCGCTCCCTCCAGGTCTCCCATCATTATGCAGTTTTATCATCTCTGGGTTTGAATTTGGAGGCTGTAGAAGAGTCAGTATTTGATCAATTTAGGGAATTTCTTAGCTGAGATGTCACCAGTTACATGGGCAACATAGTTTATGGGAAAATATCACATCAAATCACAATTATAAATTATAGAAGCATGAACACATTTTTCTTATCTAACAGGCAAGAGGGCCTCATGAGGGTGTTTTTTTTTAATCCAGTACAAACATGGCATTTTAAAATGGTAAACTTAGGAGAATCAGATTTGAGGGTAAAGAGAGCTATAGATAGATGTGCCTTCCACACACAAGCTGCCCTTCATCCAAATGTTTACTAGGGCTTCTTTTAAAGAGCAGTTTTATCTGGCCATTCAAAAGCACTCCTTCCTGAATCTAGACAGTCTTTAAATATTAAAAGCTTCCTCTATATCAAACTTTGCATAAGAAAGAAGTTTTTACAATTGGGAAAGATAAAAGGTCACTATGAAAAAAACTGAAATATTCTGAGCCACATTCTGGTTAATTTAAGAATGGAGTACCATAACAGGCTCTGAAAGCTTATAAGTTCTCCAGCCACAGGAAACATGGTGACAGATCGCTTGCTTGCCAATTAAATTCTCAAGAGAACAAGAGTAGAATAGGGCTAATTACTGATAATATAATTTGAGCTATTGTTTACGCAGCAGGAAATTAGGATCTTGAAAAATTATTTCATCCATAGACATTCTTTCTAAACAAAAAAAAATAGCTGTCTTTCCACAGCAATATTCCAAGAGAGAACTCATTAGTTTCCAGTTTCTGGCAAAGTCTGACAAAGAGGCTTAGGAAAGAAAAGGTTTTGATCACTGTTTGAGCGCTGAAAGTTTAGAGTCAAGGCAAATTTCTGTGGGAAAAGAAAGGAGTATATCATCACTACCATGTCATTCCAGTCTTTTACATAAAAAGGACATGAAATATGCAATCACATAAACCAACCACGTTGGGGCACGAGTATATTTAATAAAGAAAAGTAGAAGCTATAACAGAAGAGAGTCATTACTCATTACTGAATCACATCGACATTTCCAAAAAACTCAAAGTTTTTAGACTTAAGAATACTTCGTAGAGCTAGACAAAATAGTAATAACACTGATTTGGAAGAGGAAAAATTCTAGACCCTCAAAGGAAATAATGAGGAAAAAGTTAAGAATAACAGTAAAAGAATATTTCCAAACTGCAAATTATATCATAAAGTAATAACTATCAAAACTTTTAGGAACTGGCTTAAATAGAGAAAAGCAAAGCGATAAATATGAGGAGATAAGCAAGCATCAACAATTATTATGCTGAATAACTGTATTAAATAGGCTACTTCAAATGCACACTATCTAACAAGAACTTCTGGGAAAAAAACTATAAAGCAATTTGACAGCAATTAAGTTTAGACCAACATCTTACACCATATACCAAAATGACTTCAAAAGATGTTGGTTATCTAACTAGAAAAGGTCATAGCATAACAAAAATTATAAATGAACGATAAGAATGACATTCATTTTACAGCTTTGACTAAGGGAAGAATTCTTAACAAAGAAGGAGGTAGGAAATCATAAAACTGTTAAAAATTTTCAATTATTTAAAATTGGAAAGGTTTTGTACAATCAAAAATCAACTCAACAAGGATAAAGAGGAATGTAATCAAATGGAGAACAAAATATTTGCATAAAATATTAGTGATAATCACAATTATAAGGAACTGATATAAGTACTAAAAGCCACTGCTTAATAGATAACTGAAAGATATGAATAAGAAGATATCAAAAGAAGTATTGTAAACTATTAATAATCGAGCAAAAGAACTCTCCACATCACTAATTTTTGAAATGCCAATAACTTGGAGGCCTCACTTCACGCCCAGCAAACTGACAAAAATGACCTAAAAAATGGCAATAATAAGTGCAGTAGGAACTTCAGAAAGAGAGACAAACTATTGGTGGAGCTCTGAAATATTCTCATCATTGTGGAAAACAATCTGGAATTATGAAAAAAGGGGAAACCCAGAAATTCCATCGCCAGAAATACACCCCCAAGCAAAGTCACTGACAAAAGGAAAGTTTCCATACACATCAAAATATTTATGAAAACACTTCTGGTGGTAATAAGATAATTGGAAACTAAGTAGAGGTCCATCAGTTGAGGAATGGATAAGCAAAACGTGGTAGAAAAATACAATGGAAAATTACTATGCTATAAGAATCAGTGAATATTCTGAATACAGAGAAGCATGAAAAATCTTATAAGAACTGATGCAGAAGATAAGCAGAGCCCCAAAAATATACAATTACTACAACAAAGTAGATGGAAACTTGTTCCTAAAGAAGAGATCTGGCAAAGAGCCCACCTGCCAATCTCTTGCAGAGTAGAGGGACCCCCGTAAGTAACATTTCAAATAACACCAGGGTTTCAAAAAAAACCATAGTGATAGATTTTGTTGATTTTTCTCTTTTTTCAATCATTTTTGTTATAAGGCATGACCTACTAGGATAAGAAAGGAGAGTAATAGAAGGGGATGTTTAAGCAATGGGAAAACAAAAGATAAAAAGCTCTTTTTAAAAAAAGTGACCCAGTGACTCCAATGGCAGATTTTTAGCTCAAAAAAGTTAAAGACAAAAAGTATTCATCGTAGTACTTTCTGTGTTAGCACAGAACTGGAAACAAAAAAGATGTCCTTTGACTGGGGAATAACCAAACAAATTTGAGATGATAATAGTAATCAAAACAATTGCTAACATTTATAGAGTACATTATGGTTTTACGAAGCACTCTAAGTTCCATTGGTTGATCTGCAAAATAACACTGTGAAATCGGTGCTGTAATTATTCCCATTATAAAGCTGAGAAAACTGAGGTTGAAAAAGTTGAAGTGATTTGCCTGGGGTCTCACAACGAGTAAGTAAAAGAGGCAAGCTTGAAATTCACTTTCTTACTCCCAGATCAGCGTTTTTTATCCACTTGCTACCTAGCTCCTCAAATGAATGACCACATTAATGGAATGGAATAATACTGTCCCCTAAGAAATAATGAATAGGAAGACATTCAAAGCATGGGAAAGCTTGCAAGAAGTGATGCAGAGTGAAATAAACAGAATTCAGCAATGTACATACAATGACTACAGTAATATGAATTGATCAAACAAGAAGCATTTATTAAAAACCTACTATGTTCCAATCACTTTCTTAACACATATAAACATATAAAGACAGAAATGAAAACAGTCCCAAGTTCTGAAGGAACCGTTTTACAGGCCAGACAGGAAATGATATACATGTGTGGGTGAATATGTGTATATGTATATGTACACAGATATTTACATATATGTTATATAAACACATACTTATACATACATAGATGTCTATATAAAATAGAGATGAGGTGATTTGATTAAAGTAAAAGGTACCTTAGAGGATAGGAAAAGGCCTCCTAGAAAGAAGGCCTAAAAAGGCCCTTTATCTGAATCTTCGAGGAAACTTGAGATTTTGAGAGATGGCAATGAGGCATGAGGGACATTAGAGAGAAAGAGCGAGAGGGTTAGTTTGGTTATACCACAATGTATCGATGGCAGTAATGTACATCGACACTAGAAAGGCAGAATGGCACCAGGCTGTAAAAGGTTTTAAATACTAAAAAATGAGGAATTTCTATTTTACCCTGAAAGAAAGAAGGATCCACTGGATTTACTTATTTGAGAAGGTCATATCTATGTACTTTAGGAAAATTGGTTCGGTAGATGTGTACGGGATGGATTAGAGAAGGTAGAAATCTGTAACGAGACCACCAATTAAGAGGGTTTAACCTTCTAGGTTAGAGATGAGAAGGGCTCGACCTTGGGTGGTAACTGCTCAAACAGAGAGAAAGGGATAGATGAGAGAGATTTTGTGGAGGTAGAAATGACATTTGGCAAGTGAGAGTGTTATATGGGATGAGAGCGAGGAGTTAAGGGTAACACTGAGGTTGTGAGCCTGGGTGGCAGGGAGTATGGTGGTCCCAGAACCTTCTTCTGGAAATCAAAAGATTTAGAGTCCCAACGTCTACTTCCTTCTAGTTGTAGTTATACAGAATTTTAGAAGGCAAGGATTTGGACATTTTCCAGCTGATATAGCAGAGAGAGCTGGCCGGTACAGACTAAAAGTCCTTTGTGGGATGGTAGTTCATTTTGGTCTCCCAAGCATCTAACATTATAGCTTGCTATGCAAGATGGCAGCACAGTATTTTGGAGGGAATAATAGATTTGATTTGATGTCAAAAGGCCTAAGTTCAAATACCGACTAGGCTATTAACTGTAACCATGATCAAGACAATTTTTTCCACTGTAACAGAAGAGGGCAGGAATAGCCAGATTATCTGAAATACTTGTAATAGAGGATAATGGCATCATAGATTTAGAATTGGAAGGGCTCTAAGTGGCCATCTATCAGAGCAATCATATGAAAAGGAAGAAAGAGAGGCCCAGTGAAATTAAGACTTATACATGGTCACAGTGACAGAAAAGTCGTCTTTGAAACCAGTGCCTCCGAATTCAGTATTCTTTCCATCGTACTACATTTATTCTCTTGCGAAAACCCCTTCGAGCCCAAAGTTTTGTGTTACGTGTTTGTTTGAACTGAAAGTGAACATTTTTTTGGGGAGAGGTCTGGATTTTCTGGTCCTGCCAACTACCCTGAAGAAATATTGCAGATAATCACAAATCTCTGCTTCACAGTGTGCTTTGGCCTCAACACATTATTGGTTTTTTGAGGATCTCATCACTTGCTCTGGTTGTTTCTCCAACTATAAAAATAATACTAAAGGCCACCTGGCAGTTCATTTTGAAAGCAATATGACCATATGCAACTCTGGGGTAGAATGCACAAAAGAGTAGTAACTTTTCAACTAAATGGGGGGGGGGAATATATAATACTGAAAAACAATATGAACTTTACCATTAAGATGATGAAATTCTCCACAAGGAGAATTTTGTCCCTCTTCCACATTTACCTTCTCCTCCAGCGGCCCATGTCTGATCATTCGCTAAGTAGTTAAAGATTTTCTTACTTTTCAGAGAAAAAAAAAACCTAACCTCCGGAATGTAGAGACAATGACCAGCTGCTTTTCTAGCTGATAAACGTGTCGTGAGAACTAGACTAAATACAATTTGACTTTAAGTAGGTTATATCTACAAGGGAGTTTTGTGGAGGGAGGAGGGAAGCCTCTCAGATTTCTTAAAAAGAGGCCAAGTATCCAGGTCCATCATTATCTACTGAGAGCCCTTACTTCACCTGTCAGTCTAATGTTCTTCTAATATTAAGATAGCTCTAAGTAGGCGGATTGCAAGCACTTTTGAATATCAGTGCCACTCACAGATGGTGTTAGTGATGCTTTTTGCAAATGCTACCTCCATGTTATCTTTGACTAGTCTACGTACCGTTAGTCATCAAGATGGGCAGTTTACCCGAAGCCAAGGGATCCAAATGTTCCCTCTTTGAGTGGCAGAGATGTCATCAAACAACGCAGTGTGCACCCACAGAAAAGCATAATGGTTCCCTGACTCCCTCTGGGAACAAGGGACATAATTTCCACATGATTAAACTTAGATTGATTACCATCAATTGAGACTAACATCCTCCCATTCATCTCTGAACTGGTAGCGGTTCGCTGTCAGCATGTAACAGTCAGCAAAATACCTGACTTTTTTCTGTAATTACTTTAAAACTCTGCCCAGAGACACGGTGAGCTTTCGGTGGCGTGGACAGAGGTATCGGAAGTGCAGATCCTTAGCACAGCCCACATTTCTCAACTAGCCATATAGGAAACATTTACTCAGTTTTATTAACTACTGAAAGTTTAATTCATATCACTTATTTCACAATAAACTGCGAGCTTCCATAAATATATCTAATTACACAGCTATTTAATAATCTTTAAGACTATACCTCTAGTGTTGCACTCACATATGCAATTTGAAATCACTAATTGGCTTCCCAAGAGAGTTAGCGCCACCGTTGCAGCTGCACTCTTCAGTTTACTTTTCTCCTAAGGGGGTTGGGGGTGGGGGGCCCACATCTGTAAACATTTTCAAAGTTTAAAGCACAAGGCAAAGGCGCTAGCTACATTATTATCTATTCAGAGCACATGGCTTAACATTTGTTTATGCAAACCGTATAATTGGAAACTCTGTCCATTTTCTGCTTGTGCTAAATATTCTGTGTATAAATACTTTTTCATAGTAGATAAAGAGGGTTTTTATTTAGGTCTTATCACCTTCGTATTACATATTCATTGATTTCTAAACTGCCTTAAAGAGCTCGGGAGCTGTGAAACATTATGAATTCAGTTTTGGCACCTAGGTATTCAATTTGCATATCAGGTCACGCACCGCTTGACATACATGCAAAATAACACTGTGGCTATTTTATTACAAGCCACAAAAGATATGTGGAAACTGCACACAGCATCAAAAATAAATGAAAATGGATAAAAGATCCAAGAGCGAGGCCCATTTTTTTTATTGTTTTGTGATGCCTAAAGCCATTTAGATGTTCTAGTCAATAAACAAAAGTTAGGCCAACAATTTTGAGGCTTCTTGGTTTTATATTATCATTATTCGAGGTTAGCACAATGCTTCTCTACTGTACGTGGAGTGACTTTTGTCTTAGTCGGAAGTTGAGTCTTTATCCCCCTGTGCTGGGTTGGCTCGAATTACATCACCACATGAAAGTTCGCCATTGTTGTAATTAAACTGGGGTTTTGTTGGGGAGAGAGTCAACATTAGTTCATTGGAGATTTGGCATTCATTAAACATGCATGAACGTCCCTCTGCAAATCCCCTGTCGTGGTATTTTATGTTCAAGTGCACATAAAAGGTATTTCGTGTCTAATGATATTACTTGTATTTCCATAGCCAACGACAGTCACCCTCTCTGCTCGTTCCCAAATGTCTTTCAAGCATATCCACAATAGCGAATCCTGTGCTGCAACTGGCTGTATTTCCCCAAACACATTCAGATATCAACATAATTGATTTATTGAATGGCTTAAGCAAGCCAGTTAAGGTAAGTGTCATGAAACTGGCTCATAAAATGATGTGTCGGTAATGACCAAGGTACTTGAGCTGGCTCCTTTTATATAAAGAGAGGGATTCTCAACCTTCTCAGCCAAGAGAGAGATCCACTTTGACTATGCCACGGGTTAGTTCAAATATGGCAGTCCGCATCCACAAAGAATAATGCTGTTTGGATCGCTTACATCGTAAAAATAAGTTTCCTCGAAATTTCGTTGTTCTGAAATAGAATGGCTTAATAAAAAAAAAAAAACACCTCTGACAATTTTAACAACAGGTCAACATTGCTCATCTTTTTAAAATTTGACAGTCCAATTAAAATAGTCGATGATATACGGTTCACCGTATAGCACCTCTGATTCCCCCAAGAATAGAGGAAAGAAAGACCCTATGACTTGAATGGTGTTTTTTTTTTAAACTATTCTGCCTATTGAATGGAGGTTGAGCCAACGCTGTTTTCCTGTGCTACTGGTGAAAAACTGGTTCTAACCTCCACCATTCCTACCTAGTTTGTAGAAGGGAAGAGGAAGGAACCACAGAAAAAATTGGTAATGTGGCCCCAGACCAGCTCTAGGCCTAAAAATTACATGTCAAATCAGGCAGGAAGTATCCAATAGCCTAATCCCTCCTTTGGATCCTTCTAGAGACACCCTTATTTTCACAAAGGTGGACCTTTAAAAAAAGTTCTTTCAAAAAATAAGCAGATGTGAAAACCAGAGGAGGCTATTCTTAAGAGCACAAGTGATTTTGAATACCCCTTCATTCATTAAACAAGCATTTATTCAGTGCTTAGTGGGTATGTGTGTCAAGCACTGTCCTAGGTACTTCGTGGAGACACAAGTATACATGATACAGCTTTTGCCCTTTGATCTACTTTGGGAGATAAGACAGAGATGTAAGAGATCGGATAGGAGACTCCCTTGCTCTCCCCTTCACTGAGATCACATCTCCCACTGGGCTCTAAAGACTAAGCCTTGAGGTTTTCTCAAGACACAGTACCCTATGCAGGATAGACCAGGAGCTTCCTCTAACATGCTCCTTAAAGGTATCTCTTCCCTTTACTCTCTTTGCCCAGAGTACATGTGTTAACACACGTATCCTCTTGCCACAAATGTTTCCTGGCCACTCTGCTTACACACATATCTCTTCTCCCACTGGTAGTAAGATCCCCGTATGTATGGGGAGAATCTTCCTTGTCATTTCTCTTGTCATACCATTGAATTCAATGCCTTTTGCTTTGCTAGTATGACCTCTAGCTGGTCCGATTAAAGACCGAGGCACAGCCTCACGAGAACTATAGTTATCCGTAGATGCTGCGCCATGATCCTATGAAGGAGGTCTGAACTCTAGTAGTTAGGACGGTGATTTGGAAGCTTTTTAGATTTATGCCATCAAACATCAGCAGTCTGATTTCATAACACACCCTCTCACCTGCCATTTGGTACCGATTTACGTTGTTTAAATAGTGAATTGACTTAATAAAAAGTGAATTGATTTAATTTCGAGAAGTTTGTGATACCCACTGAAATAACTAGGAGCACGGGGAAGGGTGTAGAGTGTAGAGAGGAGCTGGACTCAGAGTCAGGCTGGAAACTCAGGTTTGGGGCTTATCTTGTCGAGTCATACTCAGATTTCCTAAAATAGAGCCCCTCTGAGGATCTGGAAGAACTCTGCCTTATCATCCAATCCTCTTTCGAGAAGCCACTAAACAAAATACTGGCGAGCCTCCGACAAGGGCGATATTCGAAACATCCAAATTCTGGTGTATGAAAGATATTTTCCTGGTCCAGTGGAGTTCACTATAATGAGATTTGACCTAAGAGTTCAGCACTCTGATGCAGGCCTGACTAGTTCAAAGCAGCCTTACACTTCTACTAAACAAAAGGTCTTCACAGAGGCAAGTCTACTGCACAATCTAATTGACTACTGACAATTGAATCAGCATGCTTTCCTTTTATAAACAATATACTGATTATTATCATCTTTGAAAGCAGTCACCCAAGCTCAGTACTTCGTCCCAACCAATAAGGCTCTCTCTAGCGCAGGCTTACAAAACTACATATAACAAATAGGCTGAAAGCTTTACTCCAGACCACCATGCTCAATTCCCACATTCTTAGCAGTTTGTAAAAATGTTTAATTTATGTTTATGTAGTCTTATTCAAAATGTTAGTTAACAGCCTGTAGGGACCTGGTAATAGGATCTTTTTTTCTTTTTTATGTTTATTAGCTACATTAATGACTGTTTCTGCAATTCCACTACAAAGACTTGCGTTAATGAACGGCAATTAATTCTGAAATGATTTTAAACAAAGGGTGATGAGAATAACCAATCAACCGTGATGGTGTAAAAAGCACGCAAGCTGCTGTGACCTAAATTTCCTGCATTGATTATACGCTGTCAGATAGCATTGGTATGCATCAGGTCTACCTCTAGACTTTATATACAGTTGGCAGTATTTCCCACCCAAAAGAACCTTGTTCCTTTTTGACTCTGATGAGCCATCCTCTGTCTGGAGAGGTGGCAACGACACTACTGTATTTCCTCTCTACCTGGACGGGTCCAAAGATGGGCCGTGGTATTCAGACAGTCTCGAAGGCAGAGTTAGACTCGAGATGGCATGAAAGGTAAGATTTGGGCGGCAACTGATTGTGGGATGGTGATGTGCTACACTCACTATAAAGCCTCGCAATGGAGAGTGGGATACAGTCTGGGAAAGCTAATATCAGGGGGCTCTCCCTTAGAGCACTTACTTTTCTCTTCCTTCAGCCCTCCACGTAGCATTATGGGATGCTGGGCCTTTCTTTGAGCGATGGAAGGTGAGATGGGTCTTTCTCCCACTCAGCAGAGACAGTGCCCTAGCAAGCATGTAACATAACCCAGACTGCCTAGGCAAGCCGTAACCTGGGATCAGGGCTGCCTCTTTTGTGCTTGGTCCTTCACGATGAAGTGAATGAACATCCATCTCAAGATGCACACATCTAGGTCTAGAGGCCATCTTATGAACTGAAGAGGTTCCGAGGTGCTGGGCCCACAGGATGGAGACAGAGATGATTAGCTACAGGCCAAGTTTCTTCTTTGGAGAAATGACAACAATGATGAAAAGTTAAGTTCCTACATCAGAGAAGATATCACTACCAGAGGAAGGAGTTCTCTCCCTGGCCTAGCTGGCCAAAAGATGGATGGGGAGGAAGTCACACTGGGGCTGAGGTGAGAAGTCAAATGCCTAATCAGTATTCCTGCAAACTGCTTCACCCATCAAGATGGTTTTAAGCCTCACTCAACACAGCAGAATTATGACTACGACTAGTACTGCTGCTTGTTTTCTTGGATTCAGAGGTTGGTGTTTAGCATTTCTTCTGTCCTGTACTTGCTTCATTCTGGACCTCTCCTCTGCTCCCCCTGGGGAGATCCTAATGTATGCTCCAAACGTCAGCCGAAAAGAATTTTCTCCAGGGTGACCATGTAGGGAGCCAAAGGGTATGAGAAAAAGAAGGCCAGCTCCTCTAATTAGAGTCTAGACTTCCCAAGGGCTGAGCTCAGTCTAGACAATATTTTTGAGTCTAGAGAAGAGAGGACCTTTTAGTGGAAAAGGGAGTTGATACAATACTCCAGTCTCCGTGCTCAGCAGCGGTTATTATTAGATGTATATCACATATGAATAAGAATGTGATAGACAGAAGGAAAGGGGAAATTATTTAATTCAAAACAGTAGTTAAGGTCATATATGAAGGTCAAGAAGACTCGAATCTAATATGAACAAAGGCTTGTGATAAATGGAAAGGTAATAAAAAGACTTTCCAAGAAGCCATGTTGGGAGCAAGAAGAAAAAAAAAACCAGCGAGGACTCCACCACTTGGTGTGGACAAGAAGATAATGGAAGATTAAGGAAATACATAACTTTTAAATTCTTACTGGCTTCTATTTTTCTCCAGGAAGGGGAATGTTCTTAAGGCTGAGAAGAGAGGGACCAAAAAAAAAACAAAGGTTAAGAGAGAACTGATACCCAAAATGATTAAAGACACAGAGCTGTCCTCAGTAAGCCACTGAGCCTGCTTCCTTTCGGACTACTAAAAGTCATTGCAAATGGGATTATTCTAATGCTCTTGGTGAACTCTGAAGTCACCAGAAAAGGTGTCATCATGGCACGACACCTGTCTTAATTCTCAAATAGGCAAGAAGACAAATTTTTCAAATTACAGGCCATGGGGTTGGATGTCAATTCCTGAAAAACTCTAAGAGGAATTATTAGAAGAATGTGTTTTGGGCACTGATAGAAGAGGAAACCATGATGAGTCATTTGATGCATCAACAACAAATCATTCCAAATAAATCTCACTTCCATCTGTGACAGGATCACCCAAGTGATAGACCGAGGAAAGGCAACAGATAAATGATATTAGACATGAGGAAAAGAATCTGACAAGGTCTCTCACAATATCCTCTTGAACAAGATAGAGTAATGTGGATCATAAAGTTAGGTAGGTTTGGATCTTATAGACTAAGTGGATCCCAAGAGTATAAATGAATCAGTGGTAGAGGCAGCTTTAATTCAAAAAGAAAGAAGGGCCACTAAATTCTATGATTTCTTTGCCTTCTGTGTTCCGTTTGCCTGGATTATTTCAATAGCTTCCCCTCTGATCTCCCTGTCAGCAATTTCTCCCTTCCTAAATCCAAGCATGATACAGCTACCAAAATAATTGTCCTGATGTAAAGGTCTACTAACCATGTCATTATTGTTGCTATTCAGTCGTGAATAACTATCATTGTTCAGTCATGTCCAACTCTTCGAAACCCTGTGGACCATACTGTCTGTGGGGTTTTCATAGCAAAATTCTAGAGCAGTTTGCCATTTTCTTCTCCAATGGGTTTAGACAAAAAGATTAGATGTGTATCACATATGAATAAGAACATGATAGACAGAAGGAAAGGGACTTGTCCAGGGTCACACAGGTAGTGTCTAAGGCTAGATATGAACTTAGATCTTCCTGACTCTAGGAACTAGTGTAGTGCTCTATGCATTGAACTATCTAACTACCCCTGAACATGTCATTACTTTGGTCCAAAACCCTTAATGGCTCCCTATTACCTCTAGTAGCAAATAGCAATCACTCAGCTTGACATGTAAGAACTTTTACAAACTGGTTCCAGCCTACTTTCTCAGGCTTACTTTATGTTATTCCATCTCATTCATTCTAATTTCTGCCAAATCAGATTTCAAGTTGAGCCCTAATCTTGTCCTGTTCTCTCCCATTTCTAGATGTATAATGGAGGGCAATGCCTAAAAAACACTCCTTCTCACCTCTACGTGTTGAAATCACTAATATATTTTGGAATCAGTGAAAAGGGAGGCCCACTTCCAACGTGTTTCTATGCTCCCTAAATCCCCATGCATCTTCCTCAAGGTCTAGTTCCAGAACCTTCTCCTCTAATTTTTCCTTATGAATGAAACCGGTTTCATTCTTTATATATCCTATCCTTCTCTTTGGATAGAAGCTCCTTGAGGACATGGACTAAATTGCTTTTCATCTTTGTATTCCCATTACCCAGCACAATGACTTGCACATAAGAACTGAAAGGAAATCTTAATCCTAGTATTCCATTAGCACCTCATAAATATTTCTGGCACATTTTACACTGGTTTAATCTGTTTCTTTTTTGAAGGCCTCAATAAGGTAGAACGCTAATCATTCACTGACTTTTGGCCACTGGTCACTGTTCTCTGAGGTGGTTCTACCACCTGAAACTTTCTATGGCGTGATTTAAACAGCAATCTAGTAGAACACTTTTTTTTATTCTCCATGACTATTGTAAAGGGAAAAATGACTCACATCAGACTTGATTCTAATTAGAGCTACAACACAGTTCATTTGAACTTAAGAATCTAGAGAAGCATCTCACAGGAAACATTTCTACCCCGGAATCCTCTGAGTTAGTCTACTTCAAGTCCAAAAACAAAGCCCATTCACTAAAGCTGCTTTCCACCCACTAGATATTTTCTCCCACTTAACAGTTTGGGTCTAAACAATGAGACCAACCACCAACAGCAGATAATAAAGAAAATGTCTGGAGAAAGAGGACATTGCAACCATGCTGAACTGAAAGTTCAGAAATTCGACAAAATGAAGATGCTTCCCTTTTGAGCTTATAAAACAATAGCGATTTTCAATGACCTCGAGTTTTTTTTCTTTAAATCAGAATAAGTACACTTCTCAATTTTGCTATTGGTGTTCTTATGCTACAGCTTGTTCACCAAGCCTCACTTTCCAATTTAGGTCTTCAGTTCCTGCAGAGGGAAGCTCCAGTGACTGGGTAGGTGACCATATACCCATTTGGGTTAAGTGTTCATATGGAGTAGCTACAAAGATCCATGTACCTACAGGGGGAAGAGGGCTGGGAAGTAGGGGAAAAAAGAAAAACTGGCCCTGAGTCAATTTTCATCAATAATGATCTCATCAAAGGAAGGCATGGACACTTGCACAAGTTTTGAAGGCCAACAAAAAGTCAGTTATCCACAAAAAAGAGTCTTAACAGAGGCACAAAGCCAGTGTTTCCACTTCTTAGGCAAAGATAGAAGACAGACTTTAACCATGATGGGTTCAAAGCATGTGGTGCCATTACTTGGTAAATAGTCCTCTCTCTCTCCTTATTCCTCTTTCTCTCCACCTTTTCTCTCCAGAGGTAGAAGGGAGAAGGTTGGGTAAGTCTATGAACAAAGATTCTAACTTGTAATAATGCAAGTGTGACTTGTGAGCAATGACGACTGAGGATATGCTGTATGTTAACAGACCTCCTTAACTCATACCAACTCAAGGAAAACCCCCCTAAAATGGTCAAGGCTCTAAGATCCCTCTACTCCAAGCCTGTCATCATCTACAATGAGGAAAAGAGGCCAAAGGAAGATAGAACAGTATGGGTAAGGTTTTAAGTTTGAATAGATACAAAGTAGAAAGACTCTTAAGCAACTCATCTCTTAGAAAGGAATAGAAAATGTACTGGATTTGGAGTCAGATATCCCAAGTTCTCCAACTTATTACCTATGTGGTCTTGGGCTAGTCAACTCATCTCCCATGGCCTCACTTTCCTCTTCAGTAGCCCTCATAAGAGGGTTGGACTAAATGTCCTCTGTGGTCTCTTCTTCCCTTCATCTGTGACCCTATCAATGATCTAAATCAAACAAAACTCAAGGAACTATGTATACGTAGTACTGTGAAGAAAATCAATGGTGGAGGGACCAGAAAATCCCTCAGTTCCTGTCCTCGCACTTTTAGCCTCTGACTAGTCACTTACAGTGGGCATACTCATTCTGAACACCTCACAGGGAGTTCGAGGATCAAAAGAGATAAAATATATATATATAAAAATCTCATTTGGTCTTCACAATAATCCTCTGAGGCAGGTCTATACAGTCCTCTCCAACTTTAGAGAACTACATAAATGCTAAGTATTATGATTATTATTTTTTCACAAAGACACATAATATATCAGTAGGTACTCAATAAATGACTACGAAATATCTGAAATGATCAATTAATGCTGCCATTAAGTATACAGCTTGCCTTTAGCCTTAGAAAAGATAAAGGACAGGATAATTGTATTCACTCTGTCCCTATGGATAACGATTTCGTTGAGCCCAGGGTTGTGCAAATTATTGTATTTGTGAAGCCTGTAAAACCTTAACTTCTCATCATTTACTTATTTCACAAGTCTCCTCCCCATGCATATTTAAAGTAAAATCCTGCATCAGTGGCATTAAGAATTTACAAACAGTTAAAGCAAGCCGTCCATTAGTCTGGTCAAATCTCAAGCCAAAGCGGGTAATAGAATGAAATACGACTGAGATTTTGCCCACCTGGGAGGCAAGAGGGGCCAAGGCATAGAGAAAATAATAAGAAATCACTTCAAGGTCACAATGCAGAAGAACAAACATGTGCTGTCTGAATGGAAATATACTTAGATTGCCAACATTAATGGGCATCAATGTCTACTGTTGCATGAGCCTTGACATCTTGGGTCTCTTGGATGTTTACCCACCCAACTGAGAAACCAAGTCCATTGATCTAGAAAGCAATTCGGCCTGTGGTTCTCATTTTTTCTCAAGATTCTTTTGCAAATAACTACTTAAATGAATAATTAAGAAGGCCATTCAAAATAAATATTAGTGTTCTCCTAAACTCTCTTCTCAACTCATTTTTATGCCTTTAAATTTTAAAGGTAATGATGATCTCACAACTGCCAAGAAAATGAGCACTAATTCTTGGGATAAATAAAGCAATAACAGATTCCTGTGGGCCATGCAGACAAAAATGCATCACGCCTTAGACAAAGTAAGAAACACGGCATGAGTGTTTCTAGTTCAAACTCTTGAATCAGCTTAACGTACAAAGCCTTATTGGATAGAGGGCTGGGCTTGGGAAGGAGCAAGATCTGGTTTCAACTCCCACCTGGGACATCAGCTACTAACCACAAGAGCCAGGCAAAGTTACTCCATTCTCTCAATCATCATTTCTCCATCAGTACAACAGGGATGATAACACTCAAAGAAATATCATTATTCAATCCGATGAGGAAATGCGTTGGAAGTCATTTGCAAACCTTAAATTGCCACATAAATGTGAATTATCGTGATTATTACTATTACTACTATCGCCGAGAAGAAGTGATTTTAAAATGGAACCATTACGGGAATTTTCTCTTTTCTTAATTCTGTAACTTTAGTGGCTACACTCTCGGATCGTCCATTTCAGTTTTTAAAAATCGAGTGATACTGACTCCAGAGCACTCCCACGCATAGCTGGTGTTGGTTTCAGTATACCATTTGGTGTGTAATACTGCCGCAGAGCTGGGAAAGAATGGAGACATTCCAACCTACCCCCTTAAATGCAGAATATCTTACATTGTAATTAAATCCCATTAAGGAAAACTGAGGTTTCTTCACTCATTTATTACCAAACACATATATGTATATTTAATGTTTCAAAACATTATTAATTGACACACAGAAAAGTCTACGCTGTATTCTGATTAATCTCGTGGAACAGTGGAAGCAGTGCTGAATCATATAGAATATAATGTTCCTTGCTTTCTACTGAGGGTATTACACTAAATCTTTCAATCTTTTAAAGCTCTAAATGCTAATTTCAGGAAGATCCGAAACATACTGTCATTACAATTTCTTCTTTTTTCTTCCCAGAAGGTAAAATGAACATATTTAAGTGGGAGGAATTCCTCTTTCTCACAAAGCCAAAATACAAATAGCAGCTTAGTTTAGTTTTTTTTTTTAATGCGGGGTAATCAGAGGCAGCTGGGTAGCTCAGTGGATTGAGAGTCAGACCTAGAGACGGGAGGTCCTAGGTTCAAATCCGGCCTCAGACACTTCCCGGCTGTGTGACCCTGGGCAAGTCACTTGACCCCCATTGCCCACCCTTACCACTCTTCCACGTAGGAGTCAATACACAGAAGTTAAGGGTTTAAAAAAATAAAATAAAATAAATGCAGGGTAATCATCATCTACTAATCAAAGAGCTTTTGACTTAAGCGTGTAATATGTGGGGAGAGGCCAAACAGGACATTCAATTATTTTTGGTTTGTTTTGTTTTATAAAAAAAAATAAAAACAACTCCCGAATGAAAATTTCATTGGTAGCTTTCAAGTACTTTTCCAGTTTTGAAAGGTGAATTTATTTCTATAAAAAGATGCAAAAAAGGGGGGGGGGTTAAGAAAAGCCCCAAAAGATCCTCGGGGTAGTGAGGATAATAAGGTTATCAGTGGATTATGACTCTCACTGCTGAAAGGGGGCTCCCATCATTGAAAACACAGATCCAGATCTATAGTATAGCACCTACTTGAAGAGAAAGTAAGCCAAAGGGCTTAGGTCTAGTGCCCAGATCCACCAGTGACTAGCTGCAAAAGCTTTGGGAGAAAAGGCATCTCTGAAATTCTGTTTCCTCCAAGGTAAGATGGAGATGAGAAGCTCTAATGAGATCATGTATACAGATCGGGTATAGAAATTATACCTGATAGATAAAACTTGTTATTACAAATACCATAACTTTTCTTCATGTCTAAGGAAAATGATTGTTCCTCTCCTCCTCTTCTCGAAGACTTAACACACAAAGCACTTTACACGTCTTAAAGCACAACTATTATTGAGTATTTCCCTTCTTCCTCTTTTTTCATCTCATTTGTCCCCCTTTTCTGGGAAGGTGCTAAGGGAGAGGGATTTGGGCTTGCTAGCTGAAAGATTCTGAGCACGGGCTTTTTGAACCAAGTGAAAAGAGATAAAGAGAATCAGTTTAGAGAATAGATAGCTAAATGGTGATAAGTCAGTCTCTGCTCTACCAAATCCAAAAGAATTCTTTCAACCTCCATGCCCAATCAAGAACCTCTATGCATTACTGCCATGGCTCTCTGTTCATTCTGCCAGTGTGGACAAGGCTCAGTTTGGATGAGAACAATGCTATAGAGTCTTCCTGGTTCCTTCCAGGGTGAATCTTTTGGAAAATGGATTATTTGGATTTCAAAAGGTTACAAAAATGCCAACAAAATCCATAACTTAGAGAACACTGAAACTTCCAGTTGTTTTCTTCTCAGAAACTATTCAATTTATGGCCTTGTTTTCTCTAAAGTTCCATAAATTACTCCCCAAATAAGATATTTATTTTTAAATATCAACACAAAAGAGGCGATTTATGTGACATAAATTCCTCAAGCAATCAGAAAATAATTCCCATTTTTATCTATATAAGTTGTTTTCAACAAGCGGTACTCCACTTGTGTTCATCGATTTCCCAGCATCCCTCTGTACAGCATTAAGAAGTACATTTTACAGTAGGAGAAAAGGGAAGGACAAGAGCAGAAAAAGGCCAGCGATTGTCAGAGCTGGGAGGAGGCACAGCAGGCATCATTAAGGCATCCTCTTCTCGGGTCCTAATGGGCACTAATGGGCGCAGAAACATCTTCAGCTTTGGAACACGAGACTGAGTAGACTGCAGAGTAAAAACAGGCAACATTTTAAATAAGATCATGCCTGGCACTTTGCAAACCTTAAAGAGCTACAGAATTCTGTTAGCAGTTGTTGCTGTTGCGTTGCTTGTGGCCTATTTGTCCAGAATTTTCCCTAGAGTATCCAAGAAGCTGTAATTCCTAGAGTTTCCTGTTGGATAAATTTAGTGATGAAAATCAAAAGGCTTAAGAGTCTGACCTATTGACATTTCTAAAACCAAGGGAAATCAAGGCAGGGTAAGAGCTTACCAAATGCCCAAAGGCAGAATTTGATCCGAAAGAATATAACACAACTCCACCTGTCAGTTTTCCTGGAGGTGCTTCCCCTAGATGAGAAAAGTGAGTAGGTGCAGAAATTCCTCCACAGCAGCAGGCATCCATCCGGCTTTGGAAGTTCTGCCCCAGGCATCCAGACCCGGGTCTCCAACCCCAGGCCCAGCGTTTTCTCTCCAGCTCGGGCAGGGCCCATTACTCAGGTGCAGGTAGTCACAGGTGCAGGAAATCTGTGACATAACACACAATTCAACTCAACAAACATTTATGGAACACCTACTGTATGCTAGGCACAGTGCTAGGCACCGGGATACAAAGAATAGTCCCCCTTCTCATGGAAATCACACTGAGATCAAAGACAGACAGAAGCCGATGTCACACTGGATCACTTGGGGCATATTTGTAAGGAGTGAGTGTGGGGGGGCCAAAATAATCCATCTTCCTCCCTTCTGGAATTGAAAGAATGTGGCCCTTTCGTGCCCATATTGATCCACGGTTTGACTCCCTCCACCGGCTCTTCCGCTGAACACTGGAGGGAGGTCCTCAGCTCTTGTCCAAACTTTAGCTATCTGTTATCATCTCTTACCATTCCTTCTTTAGCAGGATTTGTCAGCTTCCGCCCAGCCAAACTGTTTACTGCCCCGCCCCCCCCCCCCCAAATCTTGGGCCGTTCTTTCTTGGCCCACCTCTTCTAGACACCGTTCCTTCTCTCAGGCCATTCGTTATTCAACCTGATCTCTGCTGCTCTTCAGGAGGGAGCTCAAAGCTCTCTTCCTCTAACAAACTCTCTCAGACAGTACCCTGAGATGGTGCCTCTATCCAATAACTCCTTAGCCCATGTGTATTCCATCTGTCCTAAACGTTTACTGAGGATTTCTGGGCAATTGCTCCCAATCAGTTTGGCTCAAGAAAAATTCCAATCTGAAGTCTCAGAAAATCAATCCTGAAGTCCCGAAGAACACAGAAAAATGATTTCTCTGTGTCCCTCCTCAGGACCACATATCATAGGAACACAGAGGTTTAGAGCTAGAACGGATGTTAGTTCAAATAGCAAGATCGTTTTAAATGTGACGAAACTGGGGCACAGAGAGCCTCAGGCCTTGTCCAAGATCACTAAGGTAGAGCATGGCAGAGGTGGAATTTGAACCCAAGTCTACGGACCTTCTGAAGTTCATTATGCTTTCTCCTTCATCATGTTCTATGTTTAAAACAGCTAGGTGGTGCGGGGAAGAGAGTGCTGGAAGAAGAATCTGGAATAGAACTCTAGAAGTCAGGAAGATCTATATTCAAATCTACCCTCCAACACTTATTAGGTATGTGATCCTAGGCGAGTCACCTTGGTCTGCCTCAGTTTCCTCATCTGTAAGATGGGGATCAACATAATTCCCAGGGTGGTTGTGATGAGAAAATACAGTTTTGTGACGTGCTTTGCAAATCTTAAAGCACTTTATAAATGTTAGCCATCATTATTCTCATATGCCACCTAGCCAAATGATTTTGAACTCAATGTCTCTGTTTTATTCAAGTGAAGATGATGATCATTGACATTTGTGAATGAAATGATGGCATAGGGAACCCTGTGACAGAGACCATGATAAGATCAGAGTCAAAGTCGATGCATCGAGTCAGTCATCCACCAGACATTTATATTGAGCACTTACTTTGTACCATGTGCATGGCGCTAAGCCCTAAGGATATTGAGAAAGGCAAAAATAGGCCTCAGTTTCATCATCTGTAAAATGAGTTTGCTAGATGATCGGACATCCCTTCCAGTTCTCAATCTGTGTTCCGAATGAACATTTGTGGTTTTTCCTCTTTTCCTGTTCTTCTTTGTGTATAGAGAAATGAGCCTATTTATTGGGGAGGTTTAAAGAGAAAAACTTCATTGAATAATATATCCCATAGCCCTTTGCAAGTGTGGTGCTGTACATGTAGGAGGTTAATAAATGTCCACTGACAAATTAAATGAGGAGCCTACATACCTGCTGTAGTCAAAAGAAAGTTGAATGCGCAGTCAGAGGATGTGTATTATTTTACGATCAACTCTGCTGCTGAGTACCTGGCTGAAGGGGGCCAAATTACTTCCTAATCTCCCTGGGTTTAAGCTTCATACTCCAGAAAATGGGACCCATGAGTTGTACTGGGTGCTCTCTAAGATTCCTTCCAGTTCCAAATAAAGGGTCCCCCTGAGGAGTAATAGCCACACTCTCAATGCAGCACTTAAAAGAAGAAACGGAAGCATCTTCAAGTTCCAGAAAGCTGAGTACCTTCCTGTAGGTGCTTTCACAAGCACAGTTCCTACTCCCTGGGCTTGGCACCAGCCTTTACCCTTCTGTGCCTTCTCATTATGAGCAGTAACTGCTGTTTGGGGGTAAAATGTTATTGCCAGAGTACATTTCTGCCACTCTAAAGAGTTAGCAAAGAGTTTATGTGTACAGAATCTCAATTCGGAACCCAAAAGGCAGATGAGGCAGAGAGGAGTCCCATTTCATTGGCCAAGGGAAGCTCACTGACTTGCCTACTGTGGCCCAAGTCCCTCAACCTCTTCCACTCAACTGTGCTAGTTTGCTTGCTGGTCATAACACTTAGGCAGTTCTGGTCAAGTTCACTGGACCACGGAGCAGATACTCAATAAGGTGCCAGTCGTGAGATAATGCCTTGTTTGTGATCACTTCTGGCCATCACTATGGAGAGTTACTTTATTCAGTTCTCCAAAGCCGGCTCCTCGCCACGTTATTTCAGTGACAGTCCCTTGCTACTGGAGTCCCAATAACAAGACAGAACCTTGAAAATTATATGAACCAGGGAAAGGCTGGACAGAAAGGTTTGATAAGCAGGGCCATGAGGGCACATTTAAAATATCACAAGAAAATGACTCCTCGCCACATCTGTCAATGAAACACATAGGACTGAACTTTAATATCGCAAGAAAAAATTGTTCTTTCATGTTTTGAGCCACCCACGTTTGAAATGTGAACCCAGAAAGGAAATGTCTGCCCAGACTGGATTCAGCTCATTCCACTCACATTCCAAAAGTCTTTTTAAACAAAAGCATACCACAGGATACAGCATAAAACGGATTTGAGTCAGGAGACCTGGATTCAGATCCTGACTCTACTACTTTCCATAGTCATACAACGTCAGGCAGGTCATCTGACCTCTGGGCTTATTTTCCTCCTCCCTAAAACTTGGATAACAATTCCTATCCTAATTTACAGGGCCACTGTAGGGATCGTCAGCAGTGATAGTGGACTAAGCTTGGAATTACGAAGACTTGAGTTCAAAATCCACCTCGAACACTTACCGGCTCTGTGAAAATTAACCTCTGATCCTCGATTTCTTTATATGTTATGCTGAGATAACAAGCAGCACTTACTTCACAGAGGATTAAATGAAGTGCAAAACTTAAAAATGCTATATGTGAGCTATGATTATTATGACAGACACAAAACTGGAGAATACTAGGGGAAAAAATGTAAAGTCTGGTGGTTAGTATTAGATACTCTGGATGGTAACCAAACAAAAAAGCAACTAACCCGCCCCCCCTCAAGATGGCTCATCTTCCCATTCAATTAAGAATAACATATGTTTTTTTTTAAATTTTAAACCCTTAACTTCTGTGTATTGACTTATAGGTGGAAGAGTGGCAAGGGTGGGCAATGGGGGTCAAGTGACTTGCCCAGGGTCACACAGCTGGGAAGTGTCTGAGGCCGGATTTGAACCTAGGACCTCCTGTCTCTAGGCCTGGCTCTCCATCCACTGAGCTACCCAGCTGCCCCAAGAATAACGTATGAAAGTGACTTTGAACATTTATAAATAGAGCAGTCTCATCGAAAGCCCTTTGCAGTGACTATCTGGGCTCAAATTGAGATGGCTCTCTCTCCACCTGTCCACTTTCCTCACTCCTTAATGCAGAATGAGAGCAGGCTTTTTTAGGACTAGCTCTGAAAGTCCTAAGCTAATCAACAGGACCTGTGATTAAAAGCAGGATGTAGAAAGACAAAATCTCAGTACTCATCTGCATCCTGAATCTGTCCAAAAAAACGTGGAAAATAGCTTTCCATCTTGGGGGCCAAAGGATGACAGGGCTACTTCCCATCTCCCCGGCATAATGGTTTCTGGTGAACTGCAGTCTACAATTACACTGTTTCTGATTCAAGACACAATCAAAGTAGAGGACTACTGATTTCATATACATTTAAGATATAAAAGAAGTGAAAACTGTCAGCGGCCCTTATTTATCCATCTTCCAAAGGAGAAGTCTACAAACTTCTAGGAAGGGTTATAGATTTTTTTCTTTCATGTTCAGCTCAGTTGCCTTTTCAGCTGCTCTAGAGGAAATATTGTAGGTGGGTGGAGAGACCCCCTTGTCTGGGTTACTAGAATAATAAGAAAAACTAACCTTTCCATAAAGCTTTAAGGTTCAAAAAGCATTTCATATACTGGGCCTTGTCTCCCTTGATCCTCACAGTAACCAAGTAAAGTGGATAATATTTTTTAACTCCTCACCTTCCATCTTAGAATCAATACTGTGTATGGCTCCAAGGCAGAGGAGCGGTAAGGGCTAGGCAATGGGGGGTTAAGTGACTTGCCCAGGGTCACACAGGAAGTGTCTGAGGTCAGATTTGAACCCAGGACCTCCCATTTCTGAGCCTGACTCTCAACCTACTGAGCCATTCAGCTGCTCCCCTTAAAGTCGATATAATTGTTCTCCTCATTTTAAAGAGGAAAAATTTGTTGCCAGGAGAAGACTTAAGAATACTTGGTTGCAGAGCCAGCAAATGTTTGAGGCAGGATTTGAATACAAATCCTTCTGATTCCAAGTCCAGGACTACCACACCGTGCTGCCTCTCCAATGTCTACTGGGGCTCCGCTTGAACTACACAAAATGCTTACTCACTGCCTTCTGTGGAATTAGCCCATTTGGAGAATGAGCCTCAAATGAGGTAGAGACAGCTAAAAACATACATGAGCGTATCAAAACCAGGGATTTGAACTGCCTCCGAGTCCTGACGTTGCCCAAAATTGGCTGAGGATTTGAGGAGTCAGATACCATCAGGAGTTAAACTAAGCCGGCAATGATAACAGCCAAACAGCTAGCATGCAGTATAGCGTGCTTGAGCTCTGTGTGTGTTTCTCACATAGCCACTATTATCCGAGGTGACATGTAAGCTCAAAAATTAATTCCAGTGCCTGAGAAAGCAGACACCAGAGTTAAAGAGGAAGCCAGATGCGGAAAATCCAGGCACTTCTCAGGATACCCTCACTTCCTTCCTAATGAGCAGACCGGGACGTAAACTATCAGAGTGGCATGTTCTTAGAAACTACCAATCAGAAAAGGTCAGAGTCTGCTGGTGGTGCTGATATTGGGGGCTGAGATTAAAATGTAAGTCCTCACAGAGAGAATCAATAGAGTTCAGGAACAACTAGTGAAGTAATACACTGGAAAGTCCCTTCAGGAAGGACTCTGAGGAGGAGCAGGCCTCCACTACTGACCCTTTCTCCTACAGAGAGAGCAAAGTAAGGATTTCACGGGAACGTTTTGGAACGTTTTAAAGGAGCGATGGATTTCATTGCCCGTATCTTCCTAGGGAGAGTAAAGCTGCAAATGAATAGGTATCTCACCTTAGGCACACATCACTCATCCCACTTCGCCTGAAAGCCTTCTTATTCATCCCTCATCACTTACCAACATCCTTCCCATCTTCCGAGGCTCATCTCCCATTTTACATTGTCCGTGAAGCCTTCCCTCATCTTCCTACATAGAGAGGATGGTGCCTTTGAGCTCGGTTAGTTCTGATTTTCTGTGCTGCTCATCTGCCTTCTGCTTCTTTGGAGGATTATTTCAGAAGCATTTTATCTTTCCCAATTAGACCATAGCAGGCCTCATACCGCAGGACTTAGCACACAGTCTTGCTGCTGAGGACAGAGCAATGGCTGATAGAACTCTGCTACATTTCACTGCTTCACCCTGTCCTAGATTAGAATGGCCCAAGGAACACACCATCCAGCTGTGGTCCAGATTCCCAAGACATGAGGGATACCTAGCAGAGAGATAATGTCTTGGGGGAAAAGTAACAACTGGAATGCTTCGCCCTCTCTGTTCTGATATTTAGTCAAACCAATGTGCAGTGAGTTGGCCTAAGACCAATACAACTAAAAGTCCTCCTGCTCCTTCTCCTGCTCCAGGCAGATACTTGTTCATGTTGGACATTCTGAATATTTCAATCAGCTCCCCATCCTGGCCTCTACTCTAAAATGACTTGTCCAAAGAAAGAGATGGATATTTGGTTTACATGAGCAAACTCCACTTTTCTGATTGTGTCTACTTCCCTATGCTCGGAAGATGCCTTCCTGCTATGGAAGACATAGGATCTAGATATCACCTTCCAGGTCTCAAGGGACACTAGGTACCCTGTGACCAAGATCTCCACTTGCTTTTTTTAATGTTTACCACAGGGACACAGTGCTGGGTGTGGGACACAGGACCATTGCTTTTGGAATCCAAGGATCTAGGTTCTGCTTCCCGTGAGACCTTAGTCAAGTCCTATTCTGAAAGAGGAAGGCATTAGGCCGATAGATCCCGAAGGTCTCTTAGAGTTGTATATCCCATTAAAGGCAATAAAGTTGTCTCATTCTCACACATCCATGGAAACAATATGACAACAGAGCCAATGTCTACAATCAGAGTGAAGGAGTTATGAGTGTCACTGGTGTGCAGTCATTTCTGATTAAGTTGGAATTAAACAAGTTAGCTAGAGCCTTGAATTGAGTGATGTTTTCCCTCCATATGTACTGTAAATAAAATTCATGGTGCACTCCGACAGAGAACCTCAGACTGTACTTTCTGTTTGTGAACGGAAAGACATCCTTTCCATTGGAGAGAACCCCATGCATCATCTCTGCGGAGCTCCCTCAGCACATCCATAATCCGCAAAGCCATTTAATGGCATTCTGGGCAGTCCCTGGTAAAAGGCCTAGAGTTTACTATTTACTTCCTAATAAATAAAGTTAATTACACTCATATGATTCACGACTGAAGATATAAAGCAAAGCAGCTACAGCTACAAATGGGAATACTCATTTTTCATCTGGGTGGCAAAACTAGTCTTGAAAAAGCTCAAGCCAAATCCCTGTGTTCACATCACTTTCATTTAAATGATAAGAGCAGGAAGTAGTTTTGAAGGAAATGAATAAGGCAATCCCAAGGCAAATGAACTTTGAGGAGAGGGCATGCCATATTATTGTTGCACTTTAGAAAGCTCACCAACCTCACCATTACTTTAATAGACTGGGCGACTGAAGCCGTGCATCTGCCTTCCTATCACTGGGGCTTTTGTGAAAGTGTAATTATTTACTTGCCAAACAATCCTAGTGACAGATTGGACCAAAGTATATAAGCTGTCTACACCAGCAGATTTTTATCCTAAGGTAAAAATAAACAGAAACATCTGTAATGTAATCACGTACAAAGCTACATTTATTAACAAATGCATTTTCTAATAAAACACCATCTGCAAGCAACCCTCCACTTCCACTTGATATAAATAGGTCTTTTACTGTTTTCAGATGCAGTTTCCAGAAAATTATTCCAAGCCCAACTGCAAAACACATCAGTCTTTGTTGCTGTCTGGAATGGTAATAAATACGGTAACATCAAGTTTTAAAATAGTCCAACACACGATTGGTTCAAAGAAAATACTCTAATTGAAAAGTTTGACCTTCATAATAAAATAGGCTAAAACTCAATCATTCTTATTGCCAATGTGAAAATGGTAAGCAGCTATGGAATGTCCCGGAAATAGCAAACACCTGTAAACTGCCCTCCATCCTCATCATCTTTGGGATCTTGTGACTTAGGTCCCGGTTTATCTATCTATATTCCTTCCAATTGACTTTGCTGAAGAGAGATTCAGAACCAAGAATTCCACGCTATGGATACTCTCACCAGACTTGGGCATCTTCGAGCAAGGAAAAAAAAAACTGAAGTGTTTCATCGATAAATGCTCCTGCACAGACCCCCAAAAGAAGACTACATTTTACCATGGAACTGGGGACTGCTAGACTAACCAGGCCCAACGCTTGGAACTCTTGGCGCCGGGACCTAGTACTGAATTTAAGTGCTATTGAAAAATGCATCAAGATTTAATGGGGTGAATTTTCAGAGTCTTGGTTAGAGTTTTAGTCACATAAATTCCATTAGGCACAAGGCTGCGTAACACTCCACCCTGTCTATATTTATGCTCACACTTCCACCTATCTGATTTTGAGCTCTTCCTTTGGCCACCTTATGTCTCATTTCCTTTCCTTTTCTTGACAGACAGCGTGGATTCACGTTATTCTCTACAACTTAGAAAACCCCTCCATTTCAGAGCACTAAGCTCTCTTTGTCTCCACTCTTCTTTCTTCCCTTACCCCTTGCTTTCTTGATTTTGTCTCTCACTGATCTCTTAAGCCTTTATTCCACATGAGCCATTTTCCACAAGAGGATGTACTAGAGATAATATCTATTCCTCAGCCATGGGCCTTTTTTTCTTACAGATTTTACCTCATAGCCATACTCCTCTCCTTGGCTAACCATCATGAAAGTTGACTTGCCCGAAGCATCGCTTTAAAAACAGACCTCACATTGGTAGCAATTTAGTTCCTCACAATGATAGCCTCAAGCCAAAATAGGAAGGAATTTTCAAATCTAGGTCAGGTCTAGTGTCATTAAGGTTTTATTTATTTTGGTTGCTTTTTGAAAAGCTATTAAAAAGAGACTCAATTCAATACTACTGTTGAAATGGGCCTAGGACCAAAGATCTATTTTGGTTTCTTGGTTCTCCAGGAGAGCCCTTTGGTTGGAAAGCCATTTCCTGACTGGTCCCGAATGGCTGTCATGAATACAAGAAGTTGGAGAAGACTACTACCAAAGGAAAGGAAAGGGAGAGAACGAGGACAAGAGGTGAATTTACATCCCTTCAGAGTCATTCCTATAAAAGAAAAGTTGGAGGACTGAAAGCCCAAAACATATTGCACATTATCCATTGAAATTTATCTACAAACATACAAAAGTTTATAGAATACCATACTGATTACTTAAATTTACAAATTATGGGGGAGAAAGTTAAAGTTGAATTTATTTTTAAAAAAAAATCATTTGACCTTATGATACAGACAATACAAACAAGTATCTATGGAAAACTATTACAAAAAGTATAAAGTCTTCAAAAAGGAAAATATATTAAAAACAAACATTCAGAATATAAAATCGACAGCCCAATCCTCCCTCCTTGTGGGTCTATCCTCTGAAATCATCATTCTCTTCTGGGCAGGACTCAAAAAAGAGAAGAAATGTAGAACCAGAGAAATCTTTAAGGTGTTCGTCAGCTTGGCTATAAGTTGAAATGATCCTTAGAGATCAACCAAGCTTAGCACTTCCCTGACGGGGAAACTGAGGACCTGAGAGTTGTCCGAAGACACTATGCTAGATAGTGGTAGAGCAGAGATAACAGCCTTGTTCAAAGCTATGTGCGCTCTATCGAACTGCCTGTAAAACCCCAGGAATTTTGGAAATGATAGCAATTTCAACACCCCGTATGTGATTCTTATTCAGGAAAAAAAAATTAACGGTGAAGTCATCGCTGATGGATCCGGTTGCTTCCAATGAAACACCTAGAGCTGGCAAATCAGAGAAGTGTTCAAGGCAGTCATTCACATGGTGTGATGGGAGAAGCACTACTTACCACTCTGCCAGAAAATATGACCTCTCCACCCCACCACCAGGTACCACAAGGCCTGAAGTCCCACCATTAGCTAGTCATTTCTTTAGGCTAAGTATTGACTTCTCCAGGTTTGTCTTTTAACATGCAACTCTTCCCAGAGGAAGTCCCTAGCATTTCAGCTTCAATTCATTTATGTGCTCATTTTCTTTACTGTTAGGAGAAGCCAGCATGCCTTGAGAGGACAAGGCTATCTTAATAAGCACCACCAGTTTGGCTAGAAAGAACCTGGCAAGCATTGAGGAAATAAAGGATTCTTAAAATATGCCTTCACGTGCTGGCTCCAGTAATTCATTCTTTCACACGATGCCATCTTTCTGTTTATGCTACGTTCTTATCTAGTGAAAGCCTGTTGACAGTTAGAACTAACTTGTGACCTTTCTTCCTTTAATGTATAAAGTAAGATCACTAATCTGCGCTGTACTTAAAAATACTAAAATTGCATTTCTTGGTGGGCGGGGAGTTGATAATTCAGACTTTTCATCCTTTTGGACTGGCATTCCCTCCTGTGATTCCAAAATCATGAGATTTTACTACATTGGGTGACTACTGATCGATCAGTCAAGGAAAGTAGAGCTCGGGACAGTGGATAGAAGAAGGCTGGCCTTGGAGTCAGGAAGTCCTGAGTTCAAGTTCACCTCTTCCACACACCAGCTACGTGAGCCCGGACAAGTCCCTGAAGCTCTCAGTGTCCCTGACAATTCGCTAAGATTCTATATTACAGACTTGTTGATCTGCATCGGTGGAGGGAGTTTCCGCAGCAGAAGCTCCCTAGGCATATGAAATCACATGCCCAGACCAAAAAAAAAAATCTATCATGAAGTTTAACCCTTTCACTAAAGAAGTTTAACCCCTCCCCTAAAGAGAAAGGGTTAAACTCAAAAGTCGAAGCTTCTTGTGTATCTTTTGCTCAACGAGTTAAATGAAAACTGACTGTAAATACAGTCAACTAAAAAAAATGCAGAATTGTAAAACATTACTTACTTCACTTGGCTGAGGGATGGTGAGCTTTGGGAGTTTAGTCTTTGAAGTGGTTGCACTAGGTTTTCCTTCCAGCAATGTCCCAAATGTTTGACTTGAAAATCCACTCTCAATTTCTAGCAGCGGCTTCAGTGCAGGGGAGAAGTCTGGGAGCTGCTCCTGACCATCCATAGGCCTCACATAAGCAGTAGGCTTCTGCTGAACCAAATTTGTTTTGCAGTAAAGGCCTTGTGGAAAATTTTGGACTGAAAGACTACTGGCTGAAGACAGTAAAGATGTGGAAGAGAGTGGAGAAATAGGCCCACTTGCTAAAAATTCAAAATCTATTGGGGACAAGCAAGGAATGCTTTCCTTATAAGAATGCTCTCCACCACTGACCTTGGAATGACTAAGTCTTCTTGAATTCGAGGATGATGTTGACGTGCTTGCGTCCTCCATTCCTCCATTTTTGTGTTGGTCACTTTGACAAGTGAACAAGTCTTCATATCTGCCTTGAGGCTGATCATGAGGATTGCTTTGTTTCATCCGATTTGGCTGACCAGTAGACTGGTTTGCCTGGGTAAAGGTGGAGCAATGGCCAGTTCGTGGCCAATCAGCTCTTGGTTTTCTGACATTCTGGTGACTTGAACTCGAAGTCACTGAAGACGGAGGAGGCACTGATGTCGCTGACTGGCTACTGCCCTGATGAGGTGCAATCATTCGGTTTCTTTGATCAGGAAAAAAGCTTGATTCATTTTTTTCAGTGGGAGTCTGGGGTATAGAATTCTTGGGAATTCCCACTAGTTGGCATTGATTGGAATGATTGGTTAATAAGTCCTTCATTTCATCATAGTTTCCCAGTGTGTTCTGGACTCGGCTGGCAAGTGCATCACCTTTGTTTGTCTAAAGTAACAAAAAGATGGGGGTGAGAAAGGAGAGAAAGAATCAATAGGTTTGTGCTTAATAATCTTAATGATTCAAACAGATGCCCCCAAACGACTAGCAAAATTAGGGTACGTACAACTTCAAAGTTTTCACACGTAAGAAAAGAGACAAGTATTCAAAATGGCCTCCTCAAATCAATGGGCAGGATTAACATTCGTGTATTTCAAGCGATTTACTTGAGAGCAGATTTTAGATTATGCCACTTTGGGGATTTTTATGTGAAAATCATTTTGTTTTATGTTGATGGGCATGAAGAGAGTTGTGACATTTGCCATCTGAACCAAAACAATACATAACTGACCAACCAATCAAGTGAATGGCAATGGAATGTTTTACTTATGTATATTCTTAACTTATGTGTGTGTGTGTGTGTGTGTGTGTGTGTGTGTGTGTTGTGTATATACCTTCCCAATCTACACTGTCATGTCAAATGCTCTGTCCACCAAAAAAACAAAGTGGCACTTCTACTGTCCTGGAGTAGATGAGGATGTATGGTTTTAAAAATATCATCTACTAGTAAAAAGTTAAGAGTCAACTAAAAAGTAAGGAGGAATCCAACATTTTTTAAAAGTACATGAACCACAAAGATGAACAGGCCCAGCCTTTGGTTTCTAGGGTTTTCAGAATGTCAATTCACATTCCCTTGCTCTGAAATGGCAGTCATTTTTCAGCAGACAATGCCTCAAACAACACTGCATCTTTCCAAGGTCTTATAGCAAAATGTCATCAACCTCATAGATTGTTGTCTAGGAAAGCAAAGGCAAAGATAATGTTTTTAAAAGTCCTTCTGCTTTGGATTCTTAATGAAGTAGTTGGATGCATTCACATCGCTCTATCTGTACTCAGATATCTCTTTTTGTCATCTTAAATCTCTCCTTAATCAATGGCTTCTTTCCTACCACTATATACAGTTAAGTTTTCTCTCATTTGACCATACCATTCTCTCAAACTATTGAACCACACCCCTCCTCCCTTTCACACTTGCTGTCTACATCTACTCACCTCCCAAGCCCTTGTAACTTGGGGCTTCTGACCCCATCAAGGAACTAAAACAGTTCTCTCAAGGGCTACCCATAACTGATTACCTTTCAAGTCCAGTGACTTCCTCTACTTGACCTCTCTGTAGTTTTTGCCATTGTTAACCATCAACTCCTCCTGAGTAGTCTCTTTTTCCTTAGCTTATAGGAAACTTTCCTACCTGTCTAACCATTCTTTAAGAGTCTCCCTTGATAGAGAGTCATCATTTTGCCCACTAATTACTGGTATCCCCCAAATTTATGCTATAGGCTCCTTTTCTCTTTATGTAATCTCTAGAAAATTAACTCCTATGGATTCAATCATTTCTACAACTCCCAAATCCATTTAGCAAATACTGAACTCTCTCATGAACTGAACTCTCAAATCACTCTCTGTGATGGTCATCTCCATGTTGTACTATAGATATCTCTCACTCAGCATGTCTAAAAGACATTGTATTTTCCCCAAAATCAAACCTTCTTCCAAACTCTCCTGTTTCTATCATCCTAATTAGACAGCTTAATAATTTTGGTATCATCCCTAACTCTCCTTTCCCCACCCCAATTTTTCCCCTCATCCATATAAACTGGGTTGCCGAGTCTTATAGATTCTACCTCCAAAACATCTGTTGCATCTGTCCCATTTGCCCCACTCATATGGGCTCTAATCTTAGTTTAGGACTTCATCATATCTCACCTGGACTATTGCAATATACTCTAGCTGCTATTACTGCATCTGTAATCCAGCATTCACAAAGCTACCAAACTGATATTCCAAAAACGAGTTATCTAATTACGTCATCCCACCCTACCTACCCCGACTTGCCCCACAAAAGAACAAACTTGGGGAGGTTCTGTACTGTCTCTAAAACAAAGTTGTAGCTTTTCAACTTGACATTTCAACCTTCCTCAGTCTGGCTCCAATATACCTTTATGACCTAATTTCACATATTTCCATTTACACATTCTATGTCCACTCTTCCTACTTCTCTCTCGTTGTACCCACCATTCAATTTCCCACTTCTGTAGCTTTGCAAGATTCTTCCCCATGCCTAGAATATACTCCCTCCTTCACTCCATTCTCCTACCTGGTTGCTAGTTTTATCTCTTTGTCAAATGTCGGTCTAAAACCGACAGGCATCCGGAAATAGCTACACTGAGAAGAGGCAACCACAACATTTCCATTTTGCATTTCATAAGAATTCATTTCATTATTTGGCTTTTTTCCCCTATAAGTCTCCCCAAAGAGCTAGTTAAAGGGGACATAGTCTGCATTAAAAGCAAAGCAAAAACCTCACCATGTGGCAAAGGGTAGCAAGGTAGGAAAGCATTCCCTTCTTTCTAACTCTTATGTATGTATTTATGTACGTATGTATGTACATATATTTATGGCTTAAAATCAACAAAGGGGCCACTTGTTTGTAATTAGGTTAGTTCAAATTTTAGTTTCCATTGGAAAGGTATGAAAAAAGGACTTATTTACTATTCCTGCTTTCCTTTTGGGTCCATTTCCCAATTTTGTTTACTTTTACCATAATTAGGTTTTATAATGTGAGAATTTTGAATACAATATAAGGATAAATACAGTTTTATGTATGAAAAGCACCAAAACGATTTTGAATTAAATGATCCTTTTCATATAGTTATCTTTCCTTCCTTAGGATTCTCACATTCAATTTAATTCAATTCAAACACTTATTAAGTGACTCCCTCCTGGCAATGAACAGTGCAAGACACTAAGGAAAAAAGGCAAGAACCTAGCATTGTATTAAAAAGGTTCTGCACAAAGAATAAAGGGAAATTAGAATTTAAAAAGAAGTAGTTAAAACTGGGGGGATCTGCAGCAAATTTCTCTTACAAAGGTCTAATATTTAAGACATAGGTATACATACATATATTGTATAAGTATGTATGCACACATGCATATACACATACACACATATATACATATATATGTATATATGTATATATGAGAACAAGAGCCATTCCCCCAAGAGATAAATGGTCAAAAAATATGAATAATTTTCAAAAGGAGAAATGGCAGCTATCAAGAACAAAGTTAAAAACTTCCAAATCATTAATAAGAGAAGTAAAAAAATAAAATAACTCTGAGGTCTCTCTTGAAACTCATCAAATTGTCAAATATGGCAAAAGAGGAGTAGACGAGAGAGGGGATGTGCATACCTTTTGACACAATGAGGCCATTATCAAGCCTACAACCCAAAGAGGTCAAAGACAGAGATAAAGGACCGTATGCACAAAATATTTAGAGTAGCATGTGTTTTTATTGCAGGAAGGAATGAAAAAGAAAGCGAGCACTGATCAAGTGGGAAGCAGATGAACAAATTATAATATATAAATGTAATTATAAGATATGGCATTATAAGAGAAACCTGGAAATATTTTAATGAACCAATGCGGAGTAAAGTGAGTAGACCCAGTATAACAATTTATACAATGAACTACAATTATGTCAAGAAAAACAACTGAATGATTTCAAAAATATGATCAACTCAATGAGCATCTTCAGAAGACTTGGGGATGAAACATGCTTCTAAGCTCTTGGCAGAGATGGACTAGAGGCAGAGAATGAGATGGACATTTTCAGACAAAACCAATGCGGGAATTTGTTTTGCTTGACTATATTCATTTGGTAGTAAGAAACAGCTCTTATTCTTTTTTAAGGAGCAGGAGAGTTGTGAGGGGAATGGAAAGAGAGTAATAGTGAAGCAAAACAAAAGAAGAAAAGAAAGAACAAGAGTGTCAATCAAGGACTTCACACAGAGAGGTGATCTGAAAGGGACACAGACAAAGTAGGGCAGTGTTGGGACTATGAAGATAAACATATTACATACTTTTTAAAAAAACCAAGCTGCACGTAACAGATTCATGGTTTCATATACAATCTTCCTTTTTCTGTTCTTCTGTGCATATGAAATTGTTCATGCTTGTTGATGTTTGTTAGGTTGATAATAAAAAGAGAAAGTTTTAACAAGAAACTTGCATTCCATTGGGAGGTTACAACATGGGCATAAATAAATAGATATGATGCAAGGTAAGCAGTTAATGAAGAAAGCAGAGGAGCCATATTTAAGGAGGGAGAGAAAAGTAACACCAAAGGTGATGAGAAAAGGCTTTGGGGAGGAGCTGGTACACTGAGGAGAAATATCTACAAGGCAGTAATGACAAAGGGAGTGTTTGTCAGCCATGGGATATGACTGGGTTGAACTGGAGGCTTCACGAAGAGAAATGATGTGAAATAAAGCTGGGGAAATAGGTTTCAGATTGGAGAGCATCTTCAGTACCAGGCCAAGAGGGTCACAAGAAGCCATGTAAGGTTTTTGAGCAGGAAAATGACATGGTCAATCCTGAGCTATTAGGAAAGATTATTGTGGCAGCTCTGTAAAGAATGCATGGGAAAATGGGGTCGAAGAAAGGGGAGACAGTCAGAGGGTCAGTCCAGTAATCCGAGTCAGCAATGAAGAGGACCTGGACAAGGGAGGGGACAGTGCAGAATGAGTACAGAGAAGGGCACTAATCTGGGAGCACCTAAATGATATTATTGTATATGACAATGATCTATATGTGACTTATTTCTCTCACTTGACTATCGCTTCATTAGGACCAGGCAGTGTCTTATGTTTTTATTGTTTCTCCCACAGCACTGGGCCTAGGATTTGGCACATGGCAAGCACTTTTTGTTGATTTTATTTTTGTGAATTTTGCCTTATGGTCAGAGTAAAAATAAAAAAATTATAAGAACAGTGAAACCCAGAATTCTCAGAAGCCATTCTGAAACCAACCAGAACCAGACTGGGTCTATAGAAATAAAACAGAGATTTGGTTAGTAAGATAATTCTGGGAAAACAGCCTCCTCCTTTGGAGGAGGAGTCAGTAGCAACTGCAATTGTCACTTATAAAAAGAATAGTTGCAAATATGCTTTTAATCACCAACAGATGCAAAGTAGAAATATAAGCTGTAGTAGAAATGTGGTGGAGAAAGTCCATAATAACCACAGCTCCCCAATGCTACCAGCATGGTCAATCATTCAGCCATCCCCTCCCAAAGTTCCTAGGCAAACTTTCTCCCTTCTTTTCACACTAGAGTGCAATCGTTTTCAATCTGTTTTGAAAAATTTGAAAATATAGATATGAGATCACTTGGATATAAAACCCAATGGAGCCTGAAATACATTTATATACACCTACACAATATGCACTCATTATATAGCACAGCAACCTCTGAATCCGACTAAATGTTCTTTTTTCCCTCAAGGGTCTTAGTAATCCTATTAAAGAGCAAGGTGTTATTGGCAGCCTTGGTTGAATACTTATAAACAGGATAAAAATGAAATTTCACTATTTCAATCAATTAATGGTTTCCTTTGAGTTGGACAGATCTTAACTTGCTATTGGAGATAATTGGTAGATTTCTTAAAGATAACCTTTACGGCCCTTATTTTCTGCATAAACTGGATCATAATTTCTCCATCATCAAGGAAATGCATTTTCCAAGTATTTTAGGCTATAAATTACATTTCTGGTTTGTGACTCATGACTAACAGCACTCTTTCTGAAGTTCTTTGCCTCTCATTACTTCAGGAAATGTATACCTTGCTTCTTTTGGTTCTAATGCTTTCCTTTAAAAAATCAGGAGGCTGGGGATCATTCTACTGCAAGGCTAATTTACTAATATATTATGTTTTTACTTAAGAAAATCAGCTGAAGACTTTACATTTAAAGGGCCAGTTTTTATGTTTGCTGATAACACAAAAAGAGTTTGAGCTTTAGAAGTGTATTGTTTGTTTGTTTCCTTCTTTAACATTCCCCATTCTGGCATTAACTAGAAGTGGGAAACTACAAATCTCTATCATCCTTTTGAAATAATTTTTATCAAAGAATTATCATAAGGTTGGTGGATAATTAAGAGTTTGAGAGGAAGGGAGAGGGAAAAACTCTTGTTCACAAGAATTAGCCTTAATTGGGGTGGGAGAGCAAGAGGGTACACTTCTGGGATATAAGAAACTTCTGGTATACAAATTCCCCCTTACCAAAGCAGATCAGAAACTCAAGTATTGCTCAGCGCCTTAGAGAGCTGCCTGAAGGCAATGTGTGATGAAATAACTGGCCCATGGTCATATGAATGGAATATGTCAGAGACAGGACTTGAACTCAGGTCTTTCTAACTGTTAAGGCCAGCCACTAAGCTGTGATGATTCTCATAGATTCTCATAAATGTGCATAAAACGTGGAACTGTTGAAGTCAAAAGGGAAGAGAGAATGAGAGATAGGTGGAGAAAGAGACGACAAGGGCAGAGAAAGACAGGCCAAATATGCTGCATAGATAGGGTAAACCTTATGAGGTACCTGCAGTTCAGTGGAGCTACCATTTTCCCAAAATATCTTATCCTAAGCTTTGCTATTTCAGAACTTTAAAACTTGAACCCTCCTTTCTCTGGATGCTTTTTTTAACCTTACCTTACCTTCTGTCTTAGAATTGATAGTTAAGTATTGGTTCCAAGGCAGAAGGGCAGTAAGGGTTAGGCAACTGGGGTTAAGTGACTTGCCCAGGGTCACAGAGTTAGGAAGTGCCTAAGGCCAAATTTGAACCCAGGACCTTTCTTCTCCGGGCACGGATCTCAGAAGGTTGAAGGTTTACATTAAGAATTTAGAGAAAGGGACCTTCTACCGAGATATTACATCAGACCTGTTACAATTAGCTGGATCACAGCTTATCTGACAGTATCTTTGGTGAAATGTGGTTAACATTTCTATCTTTTAACTATTCCAAAATAGTTTTAATGATTAATGCTTTTAGATATAATTTAAGATCTAGTACTGCTAAATGTCAAATTATACTAAAAAGCAATAATAGACACATTTAGTATTGATTAAAATAACAGAAAAGTCAATCAGATTAGTTACATGACACACAGAAGCAAAGAGACATAGCAGTAGAAAATTAGATAAACCCCAAGACTCCAACAATTAGGGGAAGGACTCACTATTTGACAAAAAGCACTGAAAAAACTCGAAAGCAGTTTGGCAGAAACCAGGTTTAGACCAACAGTCACACCACATACCATAATAAGATCCCAGTGTATATATTACCTAGATATCATAAATAGAAGCAAAGAATACCTTTCACAAATACAAATATGTGAAAAGTTTATGACCAAACAAGGGATATAGGAGATCACAGAAGATAAAACAAGACAATTTCAATAACTTATAATAGACATTTTTTGCAAAAAAACAAAAATTCATGCATCTAAAATCAGAAGGGAAACAGGCTGGGGAAAAATCTTTACAGCATGTTTATATAATAAAGGTCTTATATTCAATATATAGATGGAACTAATTCCAACATATAAGAAAAAGAGCCATTCCCCAATTGACAAATGATCAAAGGATATGAATAGGTACAGCTTAAAGGAAGAAAACTAAATTATCAAATAGGCATATAAAAATGGTCCAAATTACTAGTCACTTGAAAAATGCAAATTAAAACAATTCTTAGGTTCCAATTTGTACCTATAAAGATTGGCATAGTTGACAAAAAAAAAAAAAAGAAAAATTACAACTGGTAGAAGGACTTTGGAAAGAAAGGAACACTATACCCATAAAGTCACTAAACCATACATACCTTTGATCCATGGATAGCACTACTATGCCTATATCACAAAGAGAACAAACAAAGAGGAAAAGGACCCATACAAACCATTTTATTTTCTTGGATCCCCTTGTTTCAGTAACAAACTAGAGGAAAATGGGTACTAATCAATTGGGGAATGGCTGAACAAATTATGGTATATGAATATATAATAGAAATATTATTGTACCATAAGAAATAATGAGTGATAGTTTCAGAGAAACCTAGGAAGACCTGCTTGAATCAATTCAGAGCGAAAGGAGCAGAACGAAGAGAACAATTTATACAATAACAACAGTGCAAGGAAAAACAATTTTGAATGACTTAAGAACTCTGATCAATGCAATGACTAACCATTATACCATAAGATCAATAGTGCCACAACCTAACTACTTCTTGACGATTCAATAATGGACTTAGGGTGAAAAATGAGTTGAAATGAAAATGTACTGAAAAACACATTTTCAGACGTGGCCAATGCATGGATTTCTTTTGTTCGACCATGTATATTTGTTAAAAGGGATTTGTTTTTTTTTGTTTTTCCAATAGTGGGGTGAGGGGGAGTGGTAAAATAAGGTAGGGAAAGGGGAGAATTACCAATAGGATAGGGTACTAATCCCATGGTTTCATTGGCATGGGGAATGCTGGCATTAAGAAACTCTTTCTATCAATACCAGGAAGCACATTCTATGCAACCTTCTTAGCCCAGAGCACTTGACACAGGTTACTATATGGCAAAGTCAGAATTTGAACCCAGGTCTTCCTGGCTCAGAGGCTGCTCTTTTTCCAGTATACCACAGCTGACTCTCAGTTGCTTCACCCCGTCTCATACCACTTCCAAAAGTCATTGAAGTATTTTTAAAAAATGCACAGAAGAGAACAGAAGAAAGTTCAGAAGGAAAAAACAGACAACCAGGTCAGACTTTAAAATAACAAATCAAATTTATTCCATATAGTTTTTAAAAAGCAATTTGTATTAATAGATAGGTTTGGTGTTATAAATAACCATCTTTTCTCTGTTCATTTGTGCATATGGAAATGCTCATTTGGGGTGTTTAAATACAGAATAAAAGTGTTTTCTTCATCTAATTTTATTCTGCATATACAGTATGTATCGATGTATGAATATATGTGCATATACATAATATGTAGAACATAAATAAAAATATATTTAACATGGCTGGCCTCCTAATACCTCCCCTAAATGTACTATAGTCTCGCTTGGCATTACATGTTTTAGGACAGGATATTTCTGTAAGCTAAGAACACCCAGATTCTGTTATGTTAACTTAGTGTGAACTTCAGAGAGTTACATTCTGTGACTTAGTCCCTACAATCAGGAGGTAGTATGCTGTATAGCAATCTACCGGCCCCTGATATTTTATACTTATATACATATATGTATGTGCACATGCATATATGCATATCTATTTATACCTACATACACGTAACACACATATACAGATATATGTATATACACCTATCGAATATATGTATAACATGTATTATATGTAACATATAACATATATACATATACACATCTTCTTAAAACCTTCTAGCGTAATTAGCATTTGGGGAACCATGTTGGAGCAAAGTTTTAAGTCTTAGTAATTAGAAATGTTTTATTCTAGAGTCAATTTGGCAAGACGGGAAAACAGAAGAGACCCAAGGGAGGCTGTATAATCTCCAGCAGAGATAATTAAGAAGAACAGGTTCCTACCTGTGTAGGCCTGGTAAAATATGATTCTGTTTGAAGACAGAGAAGAGAACCAAATGACTTCAGGGGCTTTAGGAAAGTCCTCATTTTCATTCACTGATACTATTCTATTTGGATCGCATCAGTTATCTGCATGTTGACAGGCCTGCTATCTCCCTTGGCTAGATTTTAAGCTCCCTGAGGGCAGAAACAATTTCACTTTTTTCCTTTACATCTCCAGAACCCATTACACTATGTGGCACATAGTAGGGATTTGTTATTCTGTCTTTTTGTTTGAGTTCCAAGTTTATTAAAATACTTGATGCTGTGGAAAGATCTTAGAGCACTAATGCAACTTAAGATTCTTTTTTTTTAATTTATTAGGAATTATAGAGTGTGTAAAAGAGAAAAAAGTAGGCATGTAAAGGATGACCGTTTGTTTTTTAAAGTTATTATAAAACGGGCCATACAGAAAGTGAAATACAGAGGATCCCTCACTTAATTAAGGTACTGCAGAGATAGGAACTCGACCTGTGATTTTGCTGGTTTTGGAAACTCTCTGGTCAAGAAATTCTCTCCACCAATGCAGGCTCACGTATCTCCTGCAACTAATAGGCTCGAAGACTTGTCTGAAGCACTGAGAAGTGAAGTAACTTGTCCAGTGTCACACAATAAGTATCGTCGGAAGCAGAACTGGAATCCAGGTCTTACTGGTTCTGAGGCTGCCCCTTGATCCATTATCAAATGAGATCATACTTGGAATAACAAAGTGTTTGGCAGAGTGCCTGATAAATAAAAGCAGGTGCTATATAAATGCTTAATTCCCTGTTCCCCTATGCCCCACTGCCTCTCAACTAATGCATCAGAGATAGGCTCATTAGGTCACATTTCTTCACTTAAAATGAGAGATTTAGGCAGTAATTCAGAGAATTAAATGTTTGGAGGATAAACCTACCAGTCTATGCAACTGAATTTCCTCGAGTCTCTATTAAACAAGGAGAGTCCAAATATAATGAAATAAAGAGAAAAATGGTGGCTTCTAACTTGCTGAAAGGCCTGTGTCCTATATGCCTCAGCCTACGATGATCCCAAATATTTGTTCTTCTTCTCTTCCTTGCCACTTTCCCACGGCTAGGATGGACTTTCTGCCACTCACCTATAACCATTATCGATTCCTGACTTTTAGGCGTATAACAGCCAGGATGGGGAAGCGCCTCAAGGCCAGGCCAGAGAAAGACTGCTGGAAGAAGGTGGGAGTATTTAGTCTGGAAAAGAGGTGACTCCGGAAAGACAAGTATTTGAAAGGTTGCCACGTGCAGGGGGGAAGAGACTTAGTCTGTTTGGTCTTGAAAGACAGAAACAGACAGAAGTCACAAAGAAATTTAGCCTTTATGCAAAGAAAAACCTACTAACAATTAGGGTTCTCGAAAGGGAAGTGGGGCCTTTGAGCAGTGGTGATTTCGGACACATCACTGGAGGTCTTCAAGCAAGTTAAATAACCATTTGCTGGGTTTGGTGTAACAGGGATTCCTAATCACAAATGGGCTGTACCTTCCAACTCTTGAGATTTTGTGATTGTGGTTCTAAGCTTTGAAGCAAATATTGAACACATATTAACACAAGCACATGCATTCACACGTGTGTGGGCACACACACACATGCATGTGTCTACAAAACAACCCTAGAAGAGTCTCCCATCTACTGCTTGATTATAGAGGAGAAAGGATGGAACTTCCCTTCAAAGAAAACCAGTCAGTATTGGGAAAGATCATAAGTTAAAAAATCTAAGAGGAAAAGAATGCTGACTGATAATAATTCTGTGGCCTTGGGTTACACTTAAAAAGTTTAAGTTTAGAAAGTGTAGATACGGCTGATACCCAGGCCACATAGGCTGGTGGGGTTGCAGCTATGGAGATAGCTTAGAAGCTTCCTGAAAGGTTGTAAGGTTTTTCTACCTTATTTGATAAATAGCCTAGTGTCTGTGAAACTATAATGAGGTAAAATATAATGGTGATTGCCCTCCTTTCCTCCCACATCCTGTCACAATCACATGTCACCTGCTTCTTGCTGGGGGCCATTACTCACTTGAATGGGGCACAAGGGCCTGAATTTCAGAATATGACCCTTCCTTCCAAATCCAGGCCTAGGAACAAGGGCCTTTTTCTACCTGGGATTATGTCACTACCACAACAACCTGTTACGAAGTTGTCCAGGTCATGTTAGAAATCATAGTACCACAGGCTTAGAGCTCAAAGAAAGAGCCTTGGAGATCATCTCCTTCAATTCCATCATCTGACATCCAAAAAACCAGGCCCAGAATGGAAGTGACTTGTCTATGACTCCAAGCCTGGTGCTTTCACAACTATAGCCCATTGCCTCATGTATGCCCCTGATGACATACTTACCTGGTTCACCACTGTAGTATCGAGACAGATGGCAACATCGCCAATATTGATAAGAGACCTCGAACTTAAAGGCACATGTTCATACATTTTTCTAAAAACTAAAATGTTCTGAGGAATTCAAAGGACCCAAAGCTTCCTCCCTCATCCCCACACCTATTCCCAAATTCTGGCAAAGAAAATTTAATTTTGAAAAGTATTTCTTTTTTATTACATCTTATTTTTTTCCAACAAACTCATTTAAAGACGGCACATAAAACCAGTTTGTTCTATGAACATAGCTGTTGTGTTTTCTCCAAATAGATGCCATGATACATCTATACACACATACATATATATGTATATGACACATACATATACATATATATACACACACGTACACAAATATACACAACAGCACACATATATATCCTCTACAGGTAGAGGAAGGAAAAAATTGTGAAAGGATTCCACCATTAACATCATGAAAACATCTAGGTCAGCTGACCTTAAAAGCACCTTCTTCATTCAGCTTTACAGAGAATTCTGAGACTGAATCAAGAACTGCTGACACAACCAGCAAAACTTAGTACATCTCCACCAAATAAACAACTTGCTAACTGACCCAACATTCGGGTCTGCACCTCTGCTTTCACTAAAAACTTGCTTTGCCCCCAATTCACCACTGCTTCTAAGGACAAGAGTAGAGGAGATTAGAGGACCTGGGCCAGGAAGGCAGGAGCCTTAGATAGCCCCTAAGCCAAGTCCTTCCTTTTTTAGAGGAACAAACTGAAGCCCAGGGAGGGGAAGAGCCTGGCTCATCACACATTTTCATAAGCATCAACAGCCTAAGAGTCCCATTTCAGTCTCCAAACCCACGACCCTTTCCCCTGCCCCACTCACAGGAACAAAATTCTTTTTCATCAAAACATTGAACGATTTTCCATGAACAGAAAATGTCATTTAGACAAAGACTCCTAACAAGCACCCACATACACATCCCCACTCCCAGCAAAAAGGAGTTGGAAAAACCTAATGTAGGTCAGGATAAGAAGCCAAAGTCAATTCTGTTTGCTGTAATAATCTCAATGCAACAATCATTGGAAATAACTATTTACCGGAATCAAACCAACCATGAAATCCACCTATCTATAGCACTCCATCTTTTTAAGGTCATCTCCTAGCCAAGATAATTATTAGCCACCACAATAACTGATTGGACCTCTCCTCCTTGACCAGTGATTTTCAAAGAGCACTCCATCCTCCAAACAGCTGCTAACGACAGGGAAAAGGGTTGTCTCTCCATGGATTTCACTGATTCAGAGGAGAGACAGACCTCGCCATTTACATTTTTATAAAGTCTTCACAGGCTGCCTCACTAAAAATCAAAGCAGCAGAAATTGTGAAGGAGAGCCAATCCCTTGCTGAGGGAGTGCTCAGGCAGCAAACTGCACCTCTGAGACAATAAGTCTCACAAGTCGCTTTCGAAACCTTGGTGTTCTCCCCAAAGAACAAGAAAATTTCTCCTGAAACCCACATGGCCAAAATGCAGTTGCAATATTTATTTCATTTGTGAAATAGATTTCTCCTGGCAATGATTTAGTTGCTTTAAAAATAGATTATACGTTGATTAGTCGTAAAAACGTGTAACAAGCAATCCGTTTGTGTAAAAAAAGTAAATTGCATGCATATGCAGCTACCTTGTAGGGTTCCCCAAAAAGACTGAAACCTGAAGCAAAGAGATCCTCATCTTGCTGAACTTCTTGAGAACGCCGTTCCCATTCTTTTCTTTTAAGTGCATTCCGGTCCTGATCATAGTGACTGGAAAGAAAAGAAAATGACAAAAAAAGGACTCGTTACAAATGCGAGTCATTTAAGTTTCACTAGTTATCAACAAACACCCCAAAATATGAAGCCGGGCTCCCACAAAGAAATGCTACAGAAAGAGAATATAATCCTCCGCCTGGCCCCCAACTGAATTTCAGGTCTGAGGCACTCTTCAAAATAAAAAAGAGCAATAAGATTGTATTCAAGAAATTGGCGTTACCATTTCACTGTGCCTCTGGTCTCTCCTTTGCCCTCTGCCTTTACATTGAGATGCTTCCTGAAAAGGGACGTACCCTGTCTGAAATTCTACTCCATCAAATCCTTACACTCCTCTTCCAGTCTCAAAACTATCAGGGAAGGGAAGCTTTCTGGGGGGAAGTTGTGGCGGGAAGAGGTGAGTTGGAGAATGATAACACAAAAACAAACTACTTAAAATTGATCAGCCCCTTCATTTTTCCCCCTTCCAGCCTTTTATTCCGACCAGCCTACAAGTCTTCTGGGGACTTTCTAAACAAAGCCGGGGTTTGGCTAGAAGTAACAACGATTAATGTGGAAAAGGGTATTTCTATTATTGGAAAGACTCGAATGCTCACAAGGGACAAAAGCTTTCTAAAGCCTGACTGTTTCTTGGACCCTCTTTGCTTTTAGGGATTTCCTACTGGACAAAAAACAAAAAAGACTGAAGCCTTTGAAGATAAATGTATGTGTTTTGGCTATATAAGCAGAGAAACCTTTAACTAGTTAAAAATCTAACTATTACTATATTTTAATTATTTTTCTTTCAATGAGATAATCTCTTTCACCTAGATCAGTGATTCCCAAAGTGGGTCTACTGCCCCCTGGTGGGTACTGCAGTGATCCAGGGAGGCGGTGATGGCCACTGGTGCATTTATCTTTCCTATTAATTGCTATTAAATTTTTTTAAAAATTTAATTTCCAAGGGCTAAGTAATATTTTTTCTGGAAAGGGGGCGGGAGGTCAAAAAAGTCTGGGAACCACTGACCTAGATTATAATATTTGAAACCTTTGAACTAGGTATCAAGCAAAGGGTGTTTTTAAGGGAAGGGTGGGGTCAGCTTGGAGCTTTAACCTTAGCAAAAACAACAAAGTAAAAATAATGGGAGCGATGGTCTTTGGGGATGGAAGAAACATATCTTCCTCATCTCAAAAGAGAGATAAGGAGCACCAAAGTAAGGAACTAACCCGGGGTCCTGCAGTTCCGCCCCTAAAATTGCTCACTGTTTATTTTATATTTGCTTATCCAAGTACATGCTGTTTTCTCCTTAAGGGATGAACAGTATCATTATTACATGTCTCCCAAGCACCAAGTTCAGTGGTAGTACCCAGTAAGCATGTAAGAAATCCCAGGTGAATTTCAAGAGATGAATTGACGTGGAATACGTCCTATGCTATAAGAAGTGGTTCCTGTGTCAGGTCATTTTGTTTTTATTTGTGAGGGTTTTGTTCCAAGGAATGTACAGTGATGTAGGGATGTCCCTGAAGAGCTATTTTTGCTGAAGATACTTCATCTCAATGGTATTCTGGAATAACGGCATTTGAACTGCAGGGTCTCTTTTCTGGTCATCATTTCTGAAGTTGTCATAGTGATAAAAACTAAAATTCTCAACCCCAGGTCTTTTGATGAGTCTCTGGTTCCATACATAGTCAGATGGACTCTTAGAGTCAGTCTACACGATGATATTTATCAGCTGTGTGACCCCTGGTCAAGTCACTTCATCTCTTTGACTCTTTCCTCATCAGTAAAATGAGAAAAAAGCACTAGCATCTCACTCACAAAGTGGACCGGAAGGATCGAAAGGGATGAAATACATAGAGTGCTTTGCCAAATATTACAATTGTCATTAATAGGATAATTATCAGTTACTTTGTAAGCCTCCCTCCCATTGTCTTTCCTTATCCACTGCCTCCTATTTTCATGTATATGTTTTCTTTTCCTATACATGGTCATTCAAAAACGATCTGGAAAGTCTGGTCTTCTGCATAAATAATCTTTCATTTTGTCCTGGGGAGGGGGAAGAAACGGCAAACCCTGATGTGATTTCAGACAAGCAAGCAAACACGTGCAGGAAGGTTTCATGGTATGGATGATGCCAGAGACAGGTGGAGGGACTTCTAACTATGCTACAGAAGGTAGTGTTCACACCAAGCCTAGCCTTCCTTCAATCCATGCTTCTGGGTGGGCAGGAGCCCTAAGTGAGAATGCTAATAAGAGCTCATCTCAAGTCTAGATACTGGATCCTGTTGACCTTCTTTAAAGCAAGTGTGTCATCTCAGAGCTTGATGATTCCCATCAGGTACAGTCTCTAAGTCTTAGAGAGGGAACGCCAAGATCCAATAGCCCAGTTTCTGGACATGTTCCCATCCATTTCTACCCAGGGAAGGTGCAAGGGAGGAACCACTAAGGTGCAGTAACATCAGTCTATACAAATGTGTACCACTCACTAACATACTTCAACAGCATTGTTCACATCCACAAACTTTGGGATTAGAGAGCAGATTAAAAACCAATTCCCAACGTTAGCAATAACTGACATTTATAGAGCGCTTTGATGTTTGAGAAATAAAACAAGCTGAATAAAGATGAAGAAACCGAGGCCCCAAAGCAAATAAATCCTGGGATCACAGAACTGATAAGATCGTATTTGGAGAGCTTAAAGGGTACTTAGAAATCACGTCTCATTTTACAGATGAGGAAACTGAGGTCTAGACACATGACCAAGCTCACAAGACTAATATAAAGATCAGGACAAAACTGAACTCATATGTCTCCTCACTCTAAGTCCTGCACCCTATTCATGCTACTGCCCGTCAGTGGAAATGCTGTCTCAGAGGATCAGTACCTTGAGATTAGAATACCATCAGGGCAGATAATTCTGCTCTCCCGCAACACAACAAAAAGTCGCATTGCTCCTGAGTAATGAGCACAAGATGTCACTTTCCAAGCTGTCTGTTCATTTTGCGCACCTGACAGGCACTGGTGACATGCTGAGAGATCACATTTAATTCTCTCATGAAAAGGAGTGAAGCATTTTGGTCTTTTGGTGTACAAACTACCTTCCTTTCCCTTGGAGGGAAGAGAGATAATTAAAACGCTGAAGGAAAAAAAAGAAAGAGCAAAAAGAAGACTCTGTACCTGGTCTAGCATGGATGACCCTGGCTGAGGGAAGCAAGCAGGGCCATGTCTGTGCTGTCCGCCCACATGTGATTGGTTCAGAGGCTGTGGGCTGCATTTGGCATCTGTTAATTAACTACCAAATTCCAGATGACAATCAGAAAAGCAGACTGGAGCCCATGCACACCGATGTTATCTGGTGCTAGCAAAATTGACTGCGACATTTTTTTCCTCTTCTCCATATAACAAAGAGCAGTGAATTCTCATATCTCTAGTGAGAATGAATTGAATCTCCATAGAGTTCTGCTGCTCTTGGAAGATAACCAAACATCTACAACTTTTTTTTTTCCTTTTTTGCCCAGCATGAGGCTGTAATGAAAGCTTCACATGGCGAGCTATAATGAGGCCTGAGCTGCACAGTGATGAGGCTTTTCCAGGGGAGAAAGTCACTGATTTCTGACTGAAGCCACAATTCTGAATTTGAAGCACCAGCTAATTAAAACCACAGCTATGTATTTAGCCTCTTGTTATACCTACTCAATTAAATAAAGTTCCTACAATCTGGCAGCAGACTGGGTTTGAACCTGGATGTGCTGCTGAAACTACAGGAAAGCATGTGTATGTCCCATGATGATCAGACACTGCAAGCTTGGTTTCAAAAGGAAAAAGAAAGGCCTTAGCGCCACAAAGAAATGTTCAGATCTGAAATGAGAGTTAATAATCAGATTATCAAGCTGACGAGAATAGGATCTGTGACTAAACGATACAAAAAACTTGAGAGACTGAGTGAACCAACTCATTGGGATTTTCCTGGTTTGAGAAAAGAATTTAATACTCACTTGTAACATCTTCTGATATGCTGATAACTCATCTTTTTAATCTGATATATTGATATCTTTCATTGTAACAAGGGACCAAAATTAGGAAGTCCAAGTTAACTCTCACTTAACCTTGGTTTCTTTTTTCTGATAATCATTTTCAAAGGCACTGCCTTTTGTGGACAAACATTCTCTTAGCACATGGGGAAAAAAAGGCAGCAAGAATATATAGATCTCAGAGGTTTGCATTTTCCCTCATTTTTTATTCTGATAAAAGACTTCAATTGGAATTTCATCATTTGAGAACTAGATCTGAAAGAACAGGAAGGGGCCTTACACATAAACTAGTCAAGTCCTTCCTCTAATAAAAATGAGGAAAGGAAGGCTATGGGCCTCCAGAGTAGAGGCCAAACCTGCCCTAAGTTTCGCTCATTGGAGCTAGAAGTAGTAACCAATATTAAGCACCAGAAGCCAAGATGGGGCTTAGTAGCAGCAAAAACTGAAAGTGCTCTGACAATTCTTTCAAACTAATGTTTAAAAAGAGCCTCAAAACGACAGGAGTCAAAAACTAACAGCAAGACAGAGTGAGTGGGCTCTCTTGCTGAACACAAATTGAAAGGTAGATAAAGAGAGTTGATTTTCACGGGATGAGAGGGGACAAGAAGCAAAACTACATACAGATGGGTACTAGCCCACCACACCCCTGCCCTATTTACTTTGCCAGGTTTTGAGCCTAGGCATAGCCCAACTTCAGGATCCCAGGACCCTGCCTACACCAATAATGGAGCACTTTACACCCAAGACCCACCCCTTGAAGACTCAAGCCCTGGCACCACCAATCAATGAGGCCCAGAAGTCTTTGGTGCTTGGCCCTTTCAAGCCTGCACTGTGATGAAGTCCTTTGCCCCAGGGAAAAATAACTCAGAACTCCAAGTGCACAGGCCAAAAAAAGACTGAGAAGATGAGCAAACAGCAAAAGAAACAACTAACCCAAGAAAATTTCTATGGACACAAAGAACAAGGCACAGAGTCAATAGGAGGCCGTGAGATCTCTAGCAAAACTGCAAAGAAAAATGGAAATTGGTCTCAGGCACCAGAAGAACTCAAAAAGGATTTCAAAAATCAACTAAGACAGAACAAAGAAAAATAAAGAAAGGAAACTGACAAGAATGCAAAAAGGAAATATCTTAAAAAGCAAAATTGGTTAACTGGAAAAAGAGGAGCAAAAATTCAATAAAGAAAAGAGTTCTATGAAAAGTAGGATGGTCCAAATGGAAAAGAAGGATCAAAAGTTTAGGGAAGAAATTCATTCTTTAAGAATCTAAATTGGGCAAATCAAACCTAATGATTTCATAAGACATCAAGAAACAACTGAACAAAATCAAAAGAATGAAAAAATAGAAGAAAATATGAAGTACCTCACTGAAAAAACAACTAAGTTAGAAAACAGATCTCAGAGAGACAATTTAAGAATTATTGGACTACCTGAAAGTCATGACAAAAAAAGGACTGGACATCATATTACAAGAAATTATCAAAGAAAACTGCCCTGATATTCTTGAACAAGAGGGTAAAAGAGAAATTGAATGAATCCCCAGATCCTGTAATAAATCCCCAAATGACAACTCTCAGGAATGTTACAGCAAAGTTCAAGAGCTCCTAGGAGAAAATGCTGCAAGCAGCTAGAAAGGAACAATTCATATATCATGGAGTCTCAGTCAGGATTACACAGGATCTGGCAGCTTCCACATTAAAGGACCAGAAGGCTTGGAATATGATATTCTGGAAGGTAAGGGAACTGGGTTTACAACCAAGAATCATATACCTATCAAAAGGTACTGCATTCTTTCAGGAGAAAGTATGGTCATTTAATAAAATAGAAAATTTTCAAACATTCCTGAAGGAAAGATCAGAATTAAACAAAAATTTGATTTCCAAATACAAAATTCAAAAAGAGCATAAAAAAGTAAATAAGATAGAGAAAAATTTAAGGATTTCAATAAGGTCAAATATTTCATATTCCTATAAGGAAAGATGATATCTGTAACTCTTGAAAAATTTTATCACTATCATAGTAGTTAGAAGAAATATATATAGAGAGAGGGTGTGGTAGTAAGCTATTTAGGATGATATGCAAAAAATCTAGGGTGAAAAAGAGGATTGAACTAAGAGAAATGGGAAGAGAGAAGCAAAATGGGATAAATTATGTCACACAAAGAGAAGCAGGTGTGGAGGGAACTATTACAGTGGAGGGGGAAGATGAGGGTAATACTGGAAAATTGGCTCAGAGAGGGAAGAATATCCAAATTCATTGGGGTATAGAATCTCATCCCACCCTATAAAGAAGAAGGGAAATAAGAAAGAGGGTGGTGGAGAGAGGAGTAATATAAAGGAAGTAAAAAGGGGGAGGGTGATTAAAAGACCCTATAGAAAAGTAAAAGGGGAATAAGAAGGGTAGTGGTAGGCAGGGGAGTAATATTAGGGTGGGGGAATGGGAAAAGAGGAAAAGGAGAAAGAGGAGTATTAATTGAGGAAAACAAGATGGAGGGAAATACACATATGGTAGTCAAAACTTGAGAATGTAAATGAGATGAACTCACTGAAACAGAAGCAGATAGCACAACGCATTAAAAACCAGAATCCTATGACAGATTGTTTACAAGAAATATATTTGAGGCAGGTAGACACATACAGAGTAAAGGTAAAAGTCTGGAGCAGAATCTATTAAGACTTCAACTGAGTCCAAAACAAAGCAGAAGTAGCAATTATGATCTCGGACAAAGATAAAGCATAAATAGATCTGATTAGAAGAGGTAAGGAAGGTAGTTAAATCTTGATAAAAGGTAGTATAGACAATGACAAAATAGCAGTACTAAACACATGCACCAAATGGCATAGCATACTGATTTTTAAAGGAAAAACTAAAGGAGCTTAATGATGAAATAGAGAGTAAAACTATACTAGTTAGGGACCTCGACCTTCCCCTATCACAACTAGATCAATCTAACCAAAAAAATAAATAATAAAGAAGCAAAGAAGTAAATGAAATTTCAGAAAAGTTAGATTTAATGGCTATCTGGAGAAAAATGAATTGGGATAAAAAGTAATATACCTTATTTTCAGAAGCATCTGGTGTGTGTGTGTATATATATATATA